>NC_025998.2:43670119-43773988 GCF_000442705.2 Elaeis guineensis
GGTTCTAAGATGTTGTTCTAACACATTCGACCTATCCGGACGTCGGGTACCATTGCTAGATGGTCACTTCGATTGGTATAGGAATTTGTTTCTATGCTACCGGCTTAGGTTCGGACCTATGAGGTCACACACATTAGAGTTCATGATCCGATCGGATGGTTGATCAACGATTAAGAATCATTATAGGGTTAAATAATCAATACGATGACATTTAACCCAGTGCAAGTGTTGCAGGAGGATCGATTAGCAATTTGATTGCTAATTGGCTTAATTTGATTAAGCCAATGGGCTGAGATTAAGTCTAATTAAATATAATTTAATTAGATTTGGTTTGGGCTTGATTGGATCAAGTTCAATTGGTTTATTGGATAAGCCAAGTGCAAGGAAAGACTAGTCCTAGTTCAACTAGGACTTGGATCAATCTAATTTCTAATTTGATTAGAAAATTAAATCAGATTTAAATCTAATTAATATGATTAAATTAGGTTCTTAATTAGGTTAAGACCTATTTTAATTAGGTTGATCTAATTTTGATTTGATTTGGTTTGGGAAACCAAATTAAAACAAGTCATGAGACAGAATCCTAGTAGGACTAGGATTCCACCTTGCGCCACATAAACCTTCTCCACGCCCTCTCTCTTATTCAATGCCAATCTCCACTTATTTTGTGCGACAAAAGCCCTCTCCCAGATCTCTCCCACGTTCACAAAAGGTCTCCTCTCTTCTTTCTTACATGGAAGATGATTTGGATCAAATCTAAAAGGAATAAGTTTGGATTTCGAATTCTATGAGATAGAGTTTTAGAAATCCAAAACTCTTTCAATTTTGCACCGAATTTATCCAAATTTTTTTTGGAATTTTCGTGGCTTTTAGGGTTTACAATGTACACCCTTTCTGATGATCCATGCACGAAAATATGGAGGAGGTGCTCAAGAGTTGGGCGTCCCTTAACTTGCCATGTTTGGATAAGCCTTGACTAGGTGTTTGACCTAGACAAGGACTCTATCATATCTCTCCATATAAGATGAGTTTCTTCGTGAAATTTTAAGGAGAGATAGATATTTGAGAGGCCTTTCTTTCATCCAAAAATCAGAGAGAAATACCTTTAGGTCATGGAGATATTAAAGATACAAGTTTGGGTGTCTAGAGAGAAAAACGTGAAGAAGAAGAGGGTCTTCTTCTTGGGTTTTTGTTTTCATATCTTTCCTCCCTCCATCTTGAGTTTTCTGAGAGTGTCTCAGATCTGAAACTTTTCTTTCTACTTTCTATCTTTGGAAGAGTCCAAATCAAGAAGAAGGAGGCACCTGATCAACCATCAAAGAAGGATCAGTGCAGTACTAGCATACTGTGCTGATTTCCTGAAGCAGGACTTCTGATCGAGATTCGTGGGCTCGTGTGGACGACTCCTAGAGGTCGGACGCGTGTGCAGCTTGCAACATCATCCTTAAGCCCGGATCAGCGAGGTTAGAGCGTCTAACTTGCAAGGTAATAGATCTGATCTATTATTTAATACATACATTAGATGTAGCTAGTATAGAAACATGTTGATATGATCAACATGTAGTTCATACTATATTTATATATATTTTAATTTTTGATTTAATGCTATGTAATAATCATGTAATAGGATCTTAGATCTAGAGATTTTTTGATCTTAGAAAATAAATTTTGATTTATTTTAGTCTTCCGCTGTATGATCTTGAAAAAGTTTTAAGATCTAACCCTGAAACCCTAGATCTGGTTCCTTCAATTGGTATCAGAGCAAGGTTCTTTATTACATGATTTTTTATACATGCTTAGATTATTTTTTAGATTAGATCTAATTTATAATCTGATTATTAAATCTGAAATTAAAATTTTAGATCAATCACAAACTGCAAGGTTGTCCTGCTGTAAGGTTTACCTCTTACAGTGCAAAGGTTGTCCTAGTTTGTGTAGATCTATCTTTAATCATAAATTTGTTAGATATGATCTAGATTAAATTTATGATTTATTAGATTTAAAAGATGTTTAAATCTAAAATAAAATCTCTTTGTTAATAATTTTTGTGCAAAGAAATTGTTTAAAGTTGAAATTGTTTCAATTACATGAACCTGTTTAGATTAGATCTAAAGTAGTTTCATGTTTATTTCACTTGCATCTTGATTATGAATCAAACATGCAATATGATTGGTAGAATCATATTATAAAATTATTTTACAAATATAAAAATTATTTTTTGAAAAGCCGAACCCAACCCTCAGCCCAAAACTTAATTAAGAATTAAGAAGTTATTTGATTAGGTTTTAGGATTGTAAATTGAAGAACCTAAGACACAAATCATAACACATTGGGTTAATGGGTTAGTGGAAATTAGGTCCATTAATTGGGTTATACCTATGGTTAGATTAAAGATGGACTTAATTAGAGAATTGACTAAATCTAATCAATTGTTGTCTTAGATTAGGTCAAGGATTCTCTAGATCAATTACAATAGTTGTAGTTGGTCAAGTCCATGTCTTTAACGAGAACCAAATGGATTTGATTTTTGGCTAAGCGGTCTAGCACGAACTGTTAGGTTGATCTAATCGAAACTAATTAAACCAGTTGGTGTCTAAGGTAAACCAGACCGGTGGTTTTTAATTGGGAGCCCGCTTACCTGGCCATTCATGATGGTGTCTAAGGCAAGCTTTGGCAGACCCTCCCACTGATCGAACTTACCTGGCCTCTTGGTGAAATTATGTTTTGATCGGATCACTTGACTATTTGAGCTGACCCATGTCAGCTAGGTAAATCAGTGTGACTGATTTAGGTGCTCCTAGACCAGCCCTGGTCTCCCTTAAGCTGACTTGGTGAAGCTAGTGGGAGGATCATGATAAGCTGGTTCATCTGACCTCATCCTCTATATTATTTAATCCTCTAAAATTATTAGGTCCTTAAAATGATAAAGTTATGGAGATAACTGAGTCATAGCCTCCCATTAAGGTGTTTGATAATGAGTTCATGAACTCAATAATCATTGCAGACCCAAAGGCCTGGTGCTTGTTGACTAATGGAATTATCACTCATCATATGATGACTTGGAAGTGTCTCTCTAATGGTGGTTAGGTGAGCCAACCAAAGTTGGGCTTAATCATTCGTTGGTTAGATACACCAAGTATGATCACGTTAATGGTTGGACCTAACCGGATCCTTACAGTGGAGGCCAAAGCCTACTGATTAGATTTCTGGGGCAAAATTAAAATTACTAGAAATTGTTTAGAGAAACAATTGGTTATGAACCTACCCTTAGATGTACATGGGTTGGCCAACCAAAGTTGGGCTTGTGTGCAGTCTAAGTGGATTCTAGTACCCGCTAAGGAATTAGGGTAATTCCTCGAATTGGAGGTAGAGGCTACCAATTCGAATAAAATAGTGGGAGAAACCTTTTGATTAAAGTCCAAATCTTTAGGTTTAATGAATCAATTACTAATTAGGTTATGGTTCTCCTTTGTGCAAATATGGCCACTTCCCTATCACTCCGATCATTGTTGGACAATGATAAGTTGGTGGGACCCAACTTCGGTAGCTGGTACCGAAAGTTGAAGATAGTCCTGGAGCATGAACGGATCCTATATGTGATAATGGATCCTGTACCTGAGGAGCCAGCTGTCAATGCACGTAGAACAATCAGAGACACTTACCAGAAGTGGCTCAGTGATCGGACCACGGTGCGCTATATCATGCTGGCTATCATGAGCGACGAGTTCAGTCGTAGATTCGAGACGGCTCAGCCAAAGGACATGCTTCAAGTGTTGGAGGATGCCTTTGGCACACCGATGACGTGGAGAGGCACAAGACTAGTTGTGCCATCTTCAACGCCAAAATGCGGGATGGTGCCTCTGTCACTGATCATGTATTGTACATGATCGAGCTGATGGAACGATTGAGCAAGCTCGGCTTTCCCTTGCATGAGCAGCTTGGGAAAGATGCAATACTGAACTCGCTGCCCAAGTCTTGTCTCCCATTCCTCACTCATTATAGAATGACAAAGCCTGAAGTAAACTACCATGGGTTAATGGGGTTGCTTCAGAACTTTGAGAAGGATCACCAACTCCTCAAGGAGTCGGTGAACTCAGTGAACTCAGTGGGAGGTTCATCTTCTGGTTCTCGACCTTTTGAGAAAGAAAAGAAGAACAAGAAGAAGAAAGTCAAAAAGGTGCAAGTTCAGGCTGGGACATTTGTTCAGAGCCAGACCAAAAAGATCAAGCCTGATAAGAGTCTATTCTACTGGCAAGCATCCTAGATTAGATAGTGTGTCAGATATCTACTTATGGCATTAGAGGCTAGGTCATATAAACAAGAACAGAATAAACAGGTTGAGTCAAGAGGAAATCTTCGAAGTTAGTGATTGTGAATCACTTCCAACCTGTGAGTCCTGTCTTCTTGGTAAAATGACCAAGTCACCTTTTACTGAAAAAGGTGAGAGAGCTACTAAGCTCTTGGGCCTAGTACATACTGTTGTATGCGGGCCCATGAGCACCAGTGCTAGAGGTGGATATTTCTACTTCATAATTTTCACGGATGACCTATCCCGATATGGATATGTCTATCTGATGAAACATAAGTCGAATTCATTTGAAATGTTCAAACGATTTCGAAGTGAAGTAGAAAAATAAACTGGGAAGAGTATTAAAACTCTTCGATCTGATCGAGGAGGAGAATACCTTTCTAGTGAGTTTCTCACATATCTAGGAGAGAATGGGATTCTCTCCCAATGGACTCCTCCAGGAACACCACAGCATAATGGTGTGTTTGAAAGGAGGAATCAGACTTTGTTAGACATGGTCCGATCCATGATGGATTTTTGCTAGCTTGCTGATATCCTTCTGGGGATATGCACTCGAATCGGCCTGTTATCTGTGAAATAGGATTCCAAGTAAGTCTGTAATTAAGACTCCATATGAGATATGGACGGGACGTAAGCCAGCACTTTCACACCTTAGGGTCTGGGGGTGCTCGGCCTATATCAAACAATTAGTCACAGACAAACTTGGACCTAGGTCTGACAAATGCTCATTCATAGGGTACCCCAAAAAGACAAAAGGATATTTTTTCTACCATGCTGATGAACAAAAGGTGTTCGTCAGCCTTAAGGCAATCTTTTTAGAAAAGGAGTTCCTTGGTGAAGGAATCGTTGCCTCTAAGGTTGAACTTGATGAAGTTCAACAGGTAGAAGGACCGACACCAATAGCTGAACCTAAGTCGGATATGATTAGATCAGATCCGGAGCCCAATATACCTGTACCATTAAGGCGATCCGGTAGAGTACCGCGTCAGCCGGACAGATACTACGGTTTCTTGATCTGGGATGGTGATCCCATTGAACTTGATGAGAATAATGAGGATCCGATCACCTATATGGATGCTATGCAGAGACCTGATTCCGAGAAATGGCTTGAAGCCATGAAATCCGAAATGGAGTCCATGAAGGTCAACAATGTATGGACATTGGTTGACCCACCTGAAGGGGTTAAACCCATTGGGTGTAAATGGGTCTTCAAAAGGAAGAGGGGCGCAGACGGAAAGGTGGAGACCTATAAAGCCCGTCTGGTTGCCAAGGGGTATCGTCAACGTTATGGTATTGACTATGACGAGACGTTTTCCCCTGTGGCAATGCTCAAATCTATTCGGATAATGCTTGCAATAGCTGCCCATCTGGATTATGAGATCTGGCAGATGGATGTAAAGACAGCTTTCCTGAATGGAGAGCTGACCGAAGAGGTGTATATGATACAACCTGAGGGGTTTACATCCACAGATGAGTCCAAGATGTGCAAGCTTCAGAGATCCATTTATGGATTGAAGCAAGCTTCTCGGAGTTGGAACATGCATTTTGATAAGGTGATCAAAACGTATGGCTTCATTAAGAATGGAGAAGAGCCCTGCATCTATAAATGGGCAAATGGTCCAGTTGTGGTATTCCTTGTCTTGTACGTGGATGACATTCTCTTAATCGGGAATGACATCCCCGCACTACAGGGAATAAAAGTTTGGTTGTCATCACAGTTCTCCATGAAGGACTTGGGTGAAGCATCCTACATCCTAGGGATGAAGATCTATAGGGATAGATCTAAAAGGATGCTTGGGTTATCCCAGTCCATGTACATAGACACTGTGCTGAAGAGGTTCAGCATGAAAAATTCCAAGAAGGGCTATCTACCGATAGGCCATGGAATTTCTCTCTCTAAGAAGGATTGTCCGACAACTCCTGAAGAGAGAGAGCGTATGAGTAGAGTCCCATATGCTTCAGCCGTGGGATCTATCATGTACGTCATGACATGTACAAGACCAGATGTGGCATACTCACTAGGAGTAGTGAGTAGATACCAATCTGATCCTGGAGAAAACCACTGGAAAGTGGTTAAAGCCATCCTTAAGTATTTGAGAAATACTAAGGACCAATGGTTGATTTATGGCGAGTCAGATCTGAAACTTGTGGGGTTCACAGACTCCAGCTTCCAATCTGACCATGATGACAGTAGGAGTGTGTCGGGTTATATCTTTACTCTGAATGATGGAGCCATCTGCTGGAAGAGTTCCAAGTAGCATACTGTGGCAGACTCTGTTTGTGAAGCGAAGTATATCGCAGCATCAGATGCCGCGAAGGAAGCTGTGTGGTTGAGGAAATTCATCAACGAGCTCGGAGTAGCACCCTCCCTCGATGGTCCAGTCCTGCTCTACTGTGACAGCACTGGTGCCATAGCTCAGGTGAAGGAATCCAAAGTACACCAGCGGATGAAGCACATTTTACACCGCTTCCACTCGATCTGAGAGATCATGGATCGAGGTGACGTCGACCTTCAGAAGATCGACAGAAAAGAGAACCTAGCCGACCCCTTCACTAAAGCCTTGGTAATAAAGGAGTTCGACAACCACAAGTCAAAGATGGGTATTAGATACTGTGCCGAGTGGCTTTAGGATAAGTGGGAGTTGTTGGGAAATGTGTCCCAAAAAGCCAATCGTCAAGCTGTTGACGGTTGAGCAACCAAGTATTGTAATTGATTTGTTAATAAATAAAATATATTTGGCATTTTCATCATAAGCTTTCATCTTCTAATGAACTCCGTTGTTATGATGAAGTCCTTAGGACTATTTAAGTTCGATAAAGAGAGGATTTATCGATTAGTCCTTAAAACTGTTCACGACCAAATGATAGGCTGTTAATAAGGACGACAGCTTCTATCAAGCATAGGTCGCTGTAGGCCATATGGGTTGGTTGTCCTCTTAACCAAGGAGTGTAGAGACACTGGTATGGCATACAGGTGAGATGTAAGGGTACATCATCATTGAACGTGACCAACTCCAGAGCATTCTGCTGTCGAGAATGTCTCTAATGGGATATAGGTATAAGTGTCCCTTAGACTTGAGATCGCCTCAGTGACTTGCAAGCAACTCACTGTGCTTTGGTACTGGACTAACTGAATTTCTAATTCAGGGACGGAAGGCTTCTGGGCACAGTCAAGTACTTGCGAAGTCAGAGTGTGATCGAGATGGGATTGACCACTCCAAGAGTTGGAGAAGAATGAGTCGCTGTATTTCAATTTAGCAAAACTTTGGCCAGGGTAATCCATCAGATGGATTTGATATTTTGAAATACAATGTGGACAACCTGATCAGAGTTGACAGTTGAGCTCTGGGGTGTCCTATGATCATTTTGGTCAAAGAGATGAATTATATGAAAACTATATCCGCATGGGTTCTAAGGATGTTGTTCTACACATTCAACCTATCCGAACATCGGGTACCATTGCTAGATGGTCACTTCGATTGGTATAGGAATTTGTTTCTATGCTACCGGCTTAGGTTTGGACCTATGAGGTCACACACATTAGAGTTCATGATCCGATCGGATGGTTGATCAACGATTAAGAATCATTATAGGGTTAAATAATCAATACGATTGACATTTAACCCAGTGCAAGTGTTGCAGGAGGATCGATTAGCAATTTGATTGCTAATTGGCTTAATTTGATTAAGCCAATGGGTTAAGATTAAGTCTAATTAAATATGATTTAATTAGATTTGGTTTGGGCTTGATTGGATCAAGTCCAATTGGTTTATTGGATAAGCCAAGTGCAAGGAAAGACTAGTCCTAGTTCAACTAGGACTTGGGTCAATCTAATTTCTAATTTGATTAAAAAATTAAATCAGATTTAAATCTAATTTAATCTGATTAAATTAGGTTCTTAATTAGGTTAAGACCTATTTTAATTGGGTTGATCTAATTTTGATTTGATTTGGTTTGGAAAACCAAATTAAAACAAGTCATGAGACAGAATCCTAGTAGGACTAGGATTCCACCTTGGGCCACATAAACCTTCTCCCCGCCCTCTCTCTTATTCAACACCAATCTCCACTTATTTTGTGCGACAAAAGCCCTCTCCCAGATCTCTCCCACGTTCACAAAAGGTCTCCTCTCTTCTTTCTTACATGGAAGATGATTTGGATCAAATCTAAAAGGAATAAGTTTGGATTTCGAATTCTATGAGATAGAGTTTTAGAAATCCAAAACTCTTTCAATTTTGCACCGAATTTATCCAAATTTTTTTTGGAATTTTTGTGGATTTTAGGGTTTATATTGTATACCCTTTTCTGGTGATCCATGCATGAAAATATGGAGGAGGTGCTCAAGAGTTGGGCGTCCCTTAACTTGCCATGTTTGGATAAGCCTTGACTAGGTGTTTGACCTAGACAAGGACTCTATCATATCTCTCTATATAAGACGAGTTTCTTTGTGAAATTTTAAGGAGAGATAGATATTTGAGAGGCCTTTCTGCCATCCAAAAATTAGAGAGAAATACCTTTGGGTCGTGGAGATATAAAAGATGCAAGTTTGGGTGTCTAGAGAGAAAAACGTGAAGAAGAAGAGGGTCTTCTTCTTGGGTTTTTATTTTCATATCTTTCCTCCCTCCATCTTGAGTTTCCTGAGAGTGTCTCAGATCTGAAACTCCTCCTTCTACTTTCTATCTTTGGAAGAGTCCAAATCAAGAAGAAGGAGGCACCTGATCAACCATCAAAGAAGGATCAGCGCAGTACTAGCATACTGTGCTGATTTCCTGAAGCAGGACTTCTGATCGAGATTCGTGGGCTCGTGTGGACGACTCCTAGAGGCCGGACGCGTGTGCGGCTTGCAACATCATCCTTAAGCCCGGATCAGTGAGGTTAGAGCATCTAACTTGCAAGGTAATAGATCTGATCTATTATTTAATACATACATTAGATGTAGCTAGTATAGAAACATGTTGATATGATCAACATGTAGTTCATACTATATTTATATATATTTTAATTTTTGATTTAATGCTATGTAATAATCATATAATAGGATCTTAGATCTAGGGATTTTTTGATCTTAGAAAATAAATTTTGATTTATTTTAGTCTTCCGCTGTATGATCTTGAAAAAGTTTCAAGATCTAATCCTGAAACCCTAGATCTGGTTCCTTCACTCTACTTGTCTGCTCCAGCCGACTCGATAGGCGTTGTAGTTCGCCTCGATGTCCTGCAGCTGCTTTTGAAGGTCGAAGAACTTCTTCGACCAGTCTCGATCGTGGTCAGCCTGGATTGTGAGCCAGGATGAGCTCCCTTCCAGCTGGCCGATCTTCTCCTGTGCGGCCGCTAGCTCGACTTCAAGGGAGCTGATATTGAAAGCCTGAGTCCAAGATCGGTCGCTGGTACATTTTCGAAGTTCCTCAAGCTCCATCATGAAGTCGGCCTTCCTCCAGGTGTATTCCATGAAACCTTTCTTGTGGAGGTCCCGAAAGCGAGTAGCCTCCGCAGTGGCCTCTGAATGGCTCTCCCTTAGCCGGTGAAGTTCGTCTTCTAGTTTCTTGGATTTCTTCATGAACTGATGAACTTTCCTTCTGAGGTCTCGAGTTCAGAGGAATCCCCTGTGGTAGGGGAAGAGCTTCGGTAGGGCACTGTCATTGGGAGACAAAAGCGCCACGACTCAAATTAGTACAAGAAGACAAAAGAGAAGGAAAAAAATACAGAAGGAAAAAAATGGGCCCTCTGTAAAGAAGAATTTGATTTCATTGATTAAATAATTTTCAAGTACAAGAGAACGAAGAAAAGTCACCACAAAGAAAAAATACAAAGCTAGAGATTTCGGACCTCTAGGGTAGAAGTGGAGGGGCTCGACATCCCCGGAAGATCGACAGCAATGGCCGCAACGGTCGACGAGGTCCCGACTGGAGGAGGATTGGCAGCGGCTTCGGATGGTCCGACTTCATCGTCGAATGCCTCATCTAGGAAGCCAAGGTCCAGTTCGAGAAACCTTCCAGCCACCTTCTCTTGGCAGAGTTCGAAACCCTTGATGAAGGCGTCCTGGCTGAACTAGACCTGTAGATTCTCCATCTCGGAGGAGGCCTTGAACTCCTCCACTGCTCGGGCCCCTACCTTTGAGACCAGGGACGAGATCCATGCTTTCAGCTTGAAAACCTATGCCTTCAGCTTGGAAACCTGCGCCTTTAGTTTGGAGACCTCGGCCTCAGCCTTCTTTCTCTCCTCCTCCAAGACGGTCCTCAGATCGGATGAGGTTTGTCCCTCCTTTTTCAGTGCCTCCTAGAGGCTTAGGACCTCGACGATCTTCTCCTCGAGGCAGGCGGCCCCAGCCAAGCAACCTTCCTCCGCCTGAGCTGCCTCCCTCTTGGCGATCTTCACCACCTCTACATTGGCGACAAGCTGGTGTCCAATATGCAAGAGAGGCCGGGGAGTCAATATAAAGGCTAAGGAATAAATTAAGTAAAGAAGGAGAAAAAAGTGAATTAACCTACTTTGAGGAAAGATCCCAAAGAGTCCCAGACCCACAGCTCGAGATCAGCAAGGACGATCCTCTGGACGATCTTGGGCAGAATGCACCCTTCGACCAGCCACTTTATTAAATCTCTGTTGTTGAAGGAATTTTCCCCCAGCTCTTCCTCGGAGTCGCAGGCCCCCTCAACGGCAGCCTTGCAGCTGTGGGTCTTTCGGGTCAGGATCTTCTTTCTCCTCCTCCCTTCGGCCCCCAGTGCCCCCTCAGGATGAGCCTCTAGAGTGGGATCCTCGATCGGGGGGCTCCTTGAAAGGGCTCGGGGGACTTTGGGTTCGATGTCGGAAGGGATGTCGACGGCAATGGCCACCTGAATAGGCACGGTCGAGCTTGTCCCTTCTATCTTGGCCCTCTTCGCCGACCCCAAAGTCGAGGCATCTTTTCTCTTGTGGGTCTTGAGACCCTGGGCTAACCTCCGAGCCACGCCTGCGTCCATATCTGCAATAAAAAAAGATCAGCATGGCTCAGAGATGGAATAAGAGAAAGGGGAAGCAGCAAAAAAAAAAAGGTACCGACGGGGTTATGAGGACTCAGGCCGACGTTGAACAAGAGTCGTTCCTTCAGAAGTTTAGAAAGGAGGGGGGCTTGATAAGCCTCGAGCTTTTTGGAGGCTTCCAGGTCGTCCCTTTCTAGACTAGAAGCCCGGCGGACGGAATCCCTCAGAGAGCCCCAAGGGGGTAATCCTAGCTCCAAGGTCGGGCATCGGACATAGAAGAACCTCTCCTTTCAGTTGTGGATAGAAGAGGGGGCGCCTTTCAGTAACTCCTTTCTACTGAACTGGGGGGAGAAGTACCACCAGTGTTTTGCCGAGGGATGATGCTTGAAGGTGTAGAAATTCCTAAACAAAGAGAGAGTCGGCCGAACTTCAGCTAAACTACAAAGAGAAAGAAATCCTATCAAAAATCTAAAGGAGTTCGGCGCTACTGAGACTAGAAAAATGTTCAAAAAATGAAAAAGAGCGACGACAAAAGGCAGCAGTGGAAGCTGAAGTCCGGCACGGAAGGCCTCCTTGTACAGACAGAAGCGGTCGGGAGGAGGGGCGCTAGCTCGGTCAGTTGGCCTGAGAAGCTCCAGCTCGTACTCTGGAGGAACTCCATACTGAATCCTTATCAGTGAGAGTTCATCCAGTGTTAAAGAGCTGGGGATGGTGTCCGGCACAAAGACCAGATGAGGTTCGGTCCTAATTACGGATTCATCTACGGTACAAGAACTTTGGGGAACTAGGGCTGACGAACTCCTAGAACTGCTAGAAGAGGAGATATCGGAAGACATTTTGGATCAAACGGAAGCCACAAAAAATTTCGAAAAAAAATCGAGAAAAATAGCAAACAGGCTCTTGAGGAAGCTAAACGAACGGAATACGAAGAAGAAAGAATAAAAAAATGGCAAGAAGTTTCGAAACTAACCTAGGTTAGCCCGAGGAGTGCAGGAAGATGGCAAGGATGATCGAAGTCGACCCAGAGGATGCCTAAGGCTGAGAAGAATGCTAAAGGAGGCTGGAGCTCTCAGGAAAGAGGAGGGGACCGAGGGATTCTCTCAGGCAAAGTGAAACCCCTGAAGGGGGAGGACGTGTTTAAATAGACCCTGGGGTTCAGCGCAATAATGATTGTGGATCTCCTCTAGCCGACCTACACTCGCCGCGTGTCCTACTCACCATGACAGGCTGCTGAAAATGGCTGGCAGCTGACAAAGTCATTATTGCACCATACCTAGAGCCACGCTCCAGTGGGAATTCTGAAAAAATCTTTTTGGATCACCTTGATTTGAAAAGACTCCGGCACCAGCATGCCAAACGCCAAAATATCTGGCAACCACCGAGTGCGGAAAGTGAGGGAGGGCAACTTCGACTATGAGAATTTCTCTGTACTTCCTTCATTCAAAATCCGAACTCGAAAGTAGGGAGACTGGTGTTGGGTATAAAATATCCCCAGTCGAAGTTTGTAAAAGACCGACCCTTCCAGGACTTTTTCGGCTTCCGACCTTGTGTGGCGTCTCTCTGAACCCCCTCGACCATCCGAACTTCTCCGACAATGAGCTTTTCCATTCATCCATCGGGCTACTCCAAAGGCTCTCTGGGCCTCATTATCAGCCGATCTTCTACAGTGATCAACTATTCTCCGAATCCCTTCCGGACTTCTTCCGACCGTGGATGACCCTACTTCGAACTTCTTTCGAACTTCATCAATATCCGAGCTTCTCTGACAATGAGATTTCTATAGTAACCAGACTCCATCCAAGTTTCTACGATGGTCGACCACCTTTCGAATTCCAACCGAGCTCCTGCGAGAGCCGAACTCCTACTGCAGGCGGTCTACTCTGGATACTACTGTAATCCAATTTTATTCAAGCCTCTACTGTAAATGAATTTCTTCCAAACTTCTATTACAGGTAGACTTCAGCCAAGCTTCTCCATAGTGGATGGATTTCAGATGAGCTTCTACAATGGGACAGGCTCTGAGCTTCCACGACAACCGATCCTCATCCGAGCTTCTACAATAAGCGGCCTCCTTTCAGCCTTTTGCAAGAACCGAACTCCATCCGAACTTTCATAGCAGATGGATTTCGGATGAGCTTCTACAACAGACGGGCTCCAGCAGCTAGAATTTTACAACGATCGATCGCCTCTGGTATCTTTCGAACCTCCCAAGCCATCAACCTTCAATAGCATCAGTTGGATTTCAACAATGCCATCCAGACTTCCACAAGATCCCCCAGACTCCTCCAGCAGACGAACCTCTCCAACGCCATCCGAAGTCCACCACCGGCCGACCCTCTGCCAGATTCCTCATGGAACCAGACTTCTCCAACAAAAAATCCCCATCCGGACTTCTACAATAGATGACTCCCGCCTGCAGCACCGGCACTCTAGACTCCCAACAACAGTAGACCCATCACAATCTCAGAAACATCCGAGCTTCTCCTAGACCGACGAGACAGAGAGCCATTCCGCTCTGTCAGACATCCCAGTCGAGCTCCCATCGATAGATCCAAACTCTCTGGTAAGTCACGATAATGGCCACTACACTCCACTCTTTGCAACGAATTTTGCATGGCTCCATCACTCTCTGGCAAGTCGTGATAACGGACACCACTCCACTCTCCGTAACAAACTCCATGTGGCCCTGAACGGCCCCTGATGCCACCACTCTCCGTAACAAACTCCGTGTGGCTCTAAACGGCCCACTACCAGGCGGTTACAGACATCGCTGTCAATCAATTACGCTCTCCATCTATAAAAAGGGACCCCCAGATATGTTCTTCTCTAAGCTCTAAACTCTATCTCGAAACTCTGCTAAAATTTCCACTCGAGTACTCCATTTTTTTTGAAGCAGAGTACTGATTTGAGCATCGGAGGGTCTTGTCAGAGCACCCTCAACTCCGGTTTAGACTTTCCTTGCAGGTCCCGACGGCGGCCGCGGTCATCTCAACTCTAGCAACTCCAACTTCGGCGGAATTCTGCACCAACAGGTAGAGACCCTCTCTATTTATAGATGATTCTCATAACTCAATGAGAGTAGGACTCTTAACTCAAATCTGATTTGAAAAAGTTCAATACTCATGAAAGAAGGATTCCTACATGAGATAGAATTGCCATCACATATGACAATCAAGTTGCACCCACTTCCTCATCCACATGTGATGCCCCAAACCAACTTCATATCAGGTGTTAGTCAGCCCACATGGGAGGGTATTCTCAGTGCAAGTAGGAATACTCATATCTCATCCAAAACAGGTCCAATTCGAAGCTGGTTCGAAATAATTTCGAAAGGCTGTCAATCCCAAACTCTTTAGGACTTTTATACCAAATCTAACTTGAATTTTAGATCCAATTAAGTCTAATTAATTTAAATCTAATATAAAATTAATTAGTACTTAAATTCAATCTTTCATATGCTCCATAGATCATAGATCAGAAACTGTTCATCCCCGAGATTGAACCTGAACCTCATGTGTAGTACTAGCTAGACATAGTCAACTCTTCAATTTCATTTGATCTATAACTTAATTCTCAATCAAGTTAGTTTATATCTTCAATCAAGTCAAGTACTTTCAAATTGGACATATAAACATAGACCAATTTCTTTCTACTTTGTCTGACTTGTGCGTGTGACTCCATAGATTCAAACACTAAGCTGGTAGCACAAGAATCAATTCCTGCACTAATCGAGATACCATCTAGCAATGATTTCTGAAATCTAGATAGGTCAAATTATCGTAATAAAATATTTTAGAACTCATACCTATGGTTACCGCATAATTCATCCTTTTAGCCCTGAATGCTCTGGGATGATCTCAAGTTAACTGTCAAACAAGATTGCTTCATCCGCATTGTATTTCAACCTTTCAAATTCATCTCATGGATTATCCTGGCCAAGGCTTTGCTCAATTGAAATATAGTGATACATCAACTTCAATAATCTGGAAGGGTTAATCCCATCTTGATCCACACACAGACTTCGTAAGTATTTAACTATACCCAGTAGCCTTCCGTCACTATATTAAAAATCCAGATAGTCTGGCACCAAAGTATAATGAGTTGCTTGCAAGTCACTATGGTGATCTCAGGTCTGAAGGACACTTATATCCATGTGTTTCACAAGCAGCTCTTGATAGCAGAATGCTTAGTAGGTGAGTTACTTGTTCAATGACGATGTACCCCTTTATCTCACCTGTATGCCATATCAGTGTCACCACACTCTTTGGTTAAGAGGACAACCTACCCATATGGCATACAATGACCTCCACTCAGTACATCATCATCCTGTAATGATGTATCATTTGGTCGCGAACATGTTTAAGAACTATGCGATAAATCCTCTCTTTATCGCACACTAGCATAGTTCTAAGGACTTCATCACAACATAAAAGTTCAAAAAAAATATTACTTTATGATGAAAAATATCAAAATAACTTTTATTCATTAAATAATAATTTATATACAAGGATGAACTCAATCATCATACGATTGATTTTAGGACATAATTTCCAACAACTCTCACTTGAACTAAAGCCAATCGAGGTAGTATCTTATACCCATCTTCTATTTGAAGTCATCAAACTCTTTGATCTGAGAGCTTTAGTGAAGGGGTCAGCTAGGTTCTCCTTTCCATCGATCTTCTAAAATTCGACGTCATCATGGTTCACGATCTCTCGCACCAGATGATAGCGATGCAGAATATGCTTAGTGTGATGGTGTGACTTGGGTTCTTTCGTCTGAGCTATGGCACTGGAGCTGTCACAGTACAGCAATACAGGACCATCAATGGAAGGTGTAACTCCCAGCTTGATGATAAACTTTCGCAACCACACCACCTCCTTTACAGCATCCGATGCAGCAATGTATTTCAGTTTACAAATAGAATCGGTCATAGTATTTTGGTTGAAACTCTTCCGACAAATAGCTTCTCCATTCAGAGTAAATACGCAACCCGACACACTTCTGCTGCCATCACATTCTGACTGAAAATTAGAATCAGTATATCTCACAAGTTTTAGATCAGTGTCTCCATAGATAAGCCATTAATCTTTAGTACTTCTCAAATACTTAAGAATTACTTTCACAATCTTCCAATGCTTCTCACCCAGATCAGACTGGTACCTACTCATTACCCCTAGTGAATAAGTGACATCCGACCTCATACATGTCACAGCGTATATAATAGATCCCACTGTCGAAACATATGGTATTCTACTCAGGTGCTCTTTTTTTTCAGGAGTTATCGGATAATCATTCTTGGAAAGAGTAATTTCATGGCCTATCGAAAGATAGTCTTTCTTGAAATTATCCATGTTGAACCACTTCAACAAGGTATCAATGTATGTGGATTGAGATAGTCTAGCATCCTTCTAGATCATCTCTATAGATCTTCATCCTAAGGATGTAGGATGCTTCTCCTAAATTCTTTATGAAGAACTATGATGATAGCCACAGCTTCACACTCTGCAAAGCCAGAATGTCATTTTCAAGTAACAATATGCCATCCATATACAGCACAAAGAAAATGACTACAGAATCAGAAGTCTACTTGTAGATACAAGGCTCTTCTCTGTTCTTAACGAAGCTATACGTTTTGATCACCTTATCAAAATGCATGTTCCAACTCCAAGATGCCTGTTTAAGTCTATAAATAGACCTTTTCAGCTTGCACACTTTTGACTCTTCTGTAGATGGATGTGAACCCTTCAAGTTGTATCATATATACCTCTTCTTCTAGCTCCCAGTTAAGAAAAGCAGTTCTGACATCCATTTGCCATATCTCATAATCTAAGTGTGTAGCGATAGCAAGCATAATCCGGATGAACTTGAGCATTGCCATAGGAGAGAACATCTCATCATAGTCAATACCATAATGCTGACAGTAACCCTTGACAACTAGACAGACTTTATAGGTCTCCACCTATCTATCCGCTCCTCTTTTTCTCTTGAAAATCTATTTACACCTATGGATTTTATTCTTTCAGGCAGATCAACTAGTGTCCATACACCATTGATCTCCATGGACTCCATTCGAACTTTATGGCCTCAAACCATTTCTGAGAGTCGAACCTTTGCATGGCCTCCATATAGGTGATCAAATCCTCATCGTTCTCATTAAGTTTGATGGGGTCACCATCTCGAACCAAAAAATTATAGTATCTGTTCAGTTGACGTGGTACTCTACTCGATCTCCTTAATGGCACCTCTACTGGCTCCAGATTTGATTCACCAATCAAATCTAATTCTGTGTGTGTCAGTCCTCCCACCTCATGAACTTCATCAAGTTTAATTTTATAGGCATTAGCCCCTTCACCAAGGAACTCTTTTTGCAAAAAGATTATCCGACTGCTGACAAACACCTTTTGCTCTGCAGTAAAGTAGAAGTAGTACCCTTTAGTTTTCTTTGGATATCTTATGAGCAAATATTTATCGAACTTCGATCCAAGCTTATCTATCATCAAATGCTTGACATAAGCTGGATACCCTCAGACCCTAAGGTGTAAGAGTACCGACTTACGTCTAGTCTATATCTCATACGAAGTTTTATCGATGACTTGTTGGGCACTTTATTTAAAATGTAGCAGGCAGTTTCTAGAGCATATACTCAAAAGAAGATTGGCAGACTCGCAAAGCCCATCATGGATCGGACTATGCCTAATAAGGTTTAATTCCTCCTCTCGGACACACCATTATGCTGTGGTATTCCAAGAGGGGTATACTGTGAGATAATCTCATTCTCTTTCAGATATGTCAAGAACTCACTGGTGAGGTATTCACCTCCTCGATCTGATCGAAGGATCTTAATACTCTTCTCAATTTATTTCTCTACTTCAGCACGAAATTATTTGAATATTTAAAATGATTCTGACTTATGTTTCATAAGATAGACATACCCATACCTCGATAGGTCATCTGTAAAACTAATGAAGTAGTAGTATCCTCCTCTAGCATTTATATTCATAGGCCCGCATACATCAGTATGTATTAGACCTAGGACACCACTGCTCTTTCACTTTTTTCTTTAAAAGGTGACTTAGTCATCTTTTCAAGTAGACAAGACTCACAAGTAGGCAATGATTCACAATCATCTATCTTAAGGATACATTTCTTGATCAATCTGTCAATCTTATTCTTGTTCACATGACCAAGCCTGCAATGCCAAAGGTAGAATTCACTGATATTATCTAATTTAGGGCATTTACTGGGTGTGTATATTACACTAGCAGGCCGTGATATTATGTATATGCCATGTTTCAATTATCCATGCATAATTGTAGTATCAATCATAATGATATTACAAAAATCATCCTTTATTATAAACTTGAGTTTAGCCAAAAGACTTATAGAGATGACGTTCATCAAAAAAGAGGGATAATAATTACAATCATTTAACATGACACTACTAGACTCGAAGACAAGCTGCAAAGTTTCCAAATCTAGAACTGAAATAAGACTTCCTGTTGGGATGCGTAGGCAATTTCATGCATGTATTTCGAAATTTTTTTAAAAAAATTATAGTAGGAGACAACTAGATTAATCAAATTAATCTAATATGCATATGATCTAATCATCAGATCAACCTACTCCAGGATCTATGATATGTTATGTTGCATATAAAATCTAAAAAATACTGAAGATAAAATCAGCATGTATGTATGTGAGCAGTAGATCATATCTACTTCTAATCTAAGTTTAGAACTTGATACTTAATTATGGATCGATGATATCCACTGCTGAGAGATATGGTAGAGAGGATTCTTGCTGGTTGCTCACAGCTACACATACATCTGTCCTCTACGAAAAATCCACTCGAAGCCTCGATCTGATCAGTCTTCTCAAGAGTGTTAGCTCCTGTGAAGACCTTCTTCTTGACTAATCTGGATCCTTTCTTTAAATCTCTAAAATTTTTTCAGAGGTTAAAGATGAACTTCTAGAGGAGATGAAGAGGTAGAAGAAAGATAGAAAAAAAAATAATTTTCTTCTAATTTATTCCCTCTTCCCAAACCTAAAAGATCAAAAATCTGAAATTCAGATTTTTACGCACACCTCAAAAGAGAGGATCCTACTCTCTATTTTTCACATCATGAACCATGCCTAAACTTTCACCACATGAAGAACTCTCTTTTGGTATCTTACACATATAAAAGAAACCACAAAAGCCCCTTTTATAGGCATGTAAGGAGGTGGGGTGAAGAGTCCTAGTGATCCTGGACTCTTATAGGATTCTGCTTCCCTTCATAATTTCACATCCCAAAATATACCAAAAAAATATAGGATGCTCCTTCTCATATTTTTTAATTGTAAACAAGTTCTTTAAATAATCTATTATAAAATATCTCCTCAAAATGTTACATATATAAGGAGAAAAAAATTTATTGGCATGAAGAGATTGATCTAGATGAGAACAAATTCTCATGATAAGGAATATTTTGAAATCTAATTTTAGAACCTTTCTTTTATCAAAACCAAATTAAATTTGGATGTGAGATAGATAAGAAAAGGTGCTCTTTGGTGTGAAAAAATATCACACAAAGCAAATTAATGCATGGAGATATATGATATTCAAACTGAGTTGGCGCAGGGAGAAAAGTCCTATTCCAATAAGGACTCTAAGTTTCCTTATTTGAATCCAAACCAAATCATATTTGGTTTAGCCCAAATAAAATATATAAAATATAATCTAATTAAATTTATAAATTTTTAATTAAATTTTAATTAAATTAGAAATTGATTGAATCAAAGTCTTGATCAAATTAGAGATAATTCTCCCTTAGCGATTAGATCATCTCATAACCTAATCGGGTCAAACCTAATTGAATCCAATTCAATTAGATTTTATTTAATTCTCTTTGTTTAATTAAATTGAGCTAATCAATAATCTAATTACTAATTAATCTTTTATTAATTCACTAACACTTGATGAATTAATTTATTACAACTTTTGTATAAGGTTAATCATCAATCAAATTGACGATTAAGTCCTTGAATGATTCTTAATCGTTGATCAACCACATGATCAGTCAGAAATTTTTTTTGAGTGTGACCCCATAAGTTCGAACCTAAGTCAGTAGCACAGAAATAACTTTTCGAACCAATCGATGTAACCATCTAGCAATGATGATCCGACATTCGGATAGGTCGAATGATGGCGAAGCAACATTCAAGAACCTATTAATATATGGTTATCGTATAATTCATCTCTTTGACCCAAATACTCGAGGATGACCTAGGATTTAATTGTCAATCCTAGAAAAGTCATCTACATTATATTTCAATCTTTTTCAAATCCATCACATGGATTACCCAGGCTCAGATTTTGCTAAATTGAAATATACTGATGTATGTCTCCTACTAATTTGGAGGGGTCAATCACATCTTGATGCATGTACCGACTTGACAAGTACTTGACTGCACCCAAAAATCTTTCATCACTAAAATAAAAACTTAGTTCGACATCAAAGTACAGTGAGTTGCTTGCAAGTCACCGTGGTGATCTCCGATCGGAGGGATACTTATATCCATATCCTTCGTGAGCTACTCTTGACAGTAGAGTACTCTGCAGTTGGTAGCATTCAGTGACGATGTACTCCTACATCTCACCTGCATACCATACAGTGTCTACACACCATTTGGTTATGAGGACAACTAATGCATATGGCATACAATGACTCACACTTAATATCGCTATCATCCTAGTAATAGCATATCGTTTGGTTGCGAACCAGTTTAAGGACTATGTGATAAATCCTCCTTTATCGATCAAAGTAATCCTAAGGACTTCATCACAACATAGGAGTTCGTTAGAAGATGTAATCTTATGATGAAAAGTACCATATAACTTTTATTATTTATCAATTTATATACATTTATAATTAGTACAATCATCCAACGATTGACTTTAGGACACAATTCTCAATAACTCCTACTTGGACTAAATCCAATCAGTATAATATCATATACTCATCTTCGATTTATCATCTCAGAACTCCAAAATTTTGTGGCTTTAGTAAATAGGTTGGTCAAGTTCTTCTTTCCATCGATCTTCTAAAGATTGACATCACCTTAACAGATTTCTTGAATAAGGTGGTAGCGATGCAAAATGCTTGATAAGCTAATGGGACTTTGGCTCTTTGGCATGAGCTATGGCTCCAATGCTGTACAATACAGCAGGACCATCATCAGAGTGTGCCACTCCTAGCTTGTCAGTGAACATGTACAATGATATAGCTTACTTGCAAGCATCGAATGCTGCAATACATTCTGCCTCGTAATTTGAATTTAGCTATATTTTTCTGCTTGGAATCTTTCTAGCAGATTGCTCCATTATTTAAGGTAAGGATATATTCTGACACATTCTTGCTATTATTATGTCCAACTAAAAACTGAAGTCATACTCTATAAGTTTTAAGTTAGATTCTCGATAATCGAGTCACCGATCTTTAGTATTTTTCAAATACTTAAGAATAACCTTTCAGTGATTCTCACCTAGATCTTGCAAGTATCCACTCACTACCCTAGTGAGTATACCATATCCAGTCTCATACATGGTGTATTGATAGAATAAATTTTATTCATAAACATCCTATGTATGTTGGACTGAGAAAACTTAAGCAGCCTCTTAGATTTATCTCTATAGATCTTCATCCCTAGGATGAGAGATGCTTTTTCTAGATCCTTTATGGAGAACAATAATAATAGCGAAACCTTTATTCCTTATAATATAAGAAATATTATTTCTGATTAAGAAAATTTTATTCACATACAAGATAAAAAATACACTCATAGAACTATTAACCCATTTATATTTGCAGGGTTCTTCTTCGTTCTCAACGAAGTCATGCATTTTGATCACTTATCAAAATGTACGTTCTAACTCCAAAATATTTAGCATTGCCACAAGAAAAAATATTTTGTTATGGTCAATACCATAATGTTGACAATATTCTTAGGCAATTAGACGAGCTTTGTGGGTCTCCACCTTCTCATCTGCACTACTCTAATCCTATTGGAGATCCACTTATACTCTATAGATTTTACCCCTTCAAGTAGATCAACGAGTATCTATACATCGTTGACCTTCATGAACTTCATTTCGGACCTATGGTTCTAAGCCATTAATCGAAGTTGAACCTCTGCATGGCATTCATGTTGGTGATCAAATCTTTGTTATTCTCATCGTGTTCAATAGGATCATGTTTCAGAATCTAGATACTGAAGTATCGATCTGATGGATATGGTACTCTATCAGATCTCCTTCATGGTGCCTCTACAACGAGTTTCAAGTTTGATCTGATCAAATTTGATTCTATGGATTCACTAGATTGTGTCGGTTCTTCTACCTGTCGAACTTCATAAGTTTCACATTAAACGCATCAGTACCTTCATCAAGGTACTCTTTTTTCTGAAAGAAATGCTGAACAACTCTTATTCTTTAGTATGGTAGAAGTTATACCCCCTAGATCCTTTGGGATTATCCTACAAAATAATATATATATATATAGGATCAAGATCCAAGCTAATCTGTCTGTAAATGCTTGATATAAAATAAACACTCCCAAACCCTAAGGTAAGAAAGTATCAGCTTATGCCTAGTCTATATCTCATATGGAGTCTTTGCAACTGATTAATTTAGAATCCAGTTCAGAACATAACAAGCAGTCTTAAGAGCATAACCTTAAAAGGAGATTAGCAGACTTATAAACTCCATCATGGATCGAACTATGTCTAATAAAGTCGATTCCAATAAGAGAGAATCTTATTCTCTTTTAGATATGTCAAAAATTTACTGAAAGGGCATTCTCCTCTTTGGTCTGATCAAAGAGTTCAATGCTCTTCCAATTCATTTCTCTACCTTATTATGGAATTATTTAAATATTTCAAATAATCCAAATTTACAGCAAATATATTTGTAGATCCAATATATCAGTATGTATCAGATTCAGAATATCATTGGCTCATTCACCTTTTCCAACAAAAGGTGACTTGGTCATCTTACTAAGGAGATAGGATTGACAGGTTGACAATGATTCACAATCACTAACCTCAAGAATTATCTCCTGTTGATCCTATTCTTATTTATATGATCGAGCCTAAATTATCAAAGGTAGGCTTTTATGATATTATTTACTTTAGGGAGTTTGTTTGATTGTGTACAATGCACTAACAGGCTGTGACTATTCATAAATGTTATTTATTAGTTATCTACATAATTTTGACATCATTCATAATAAAATCATAGAAATCATTAGATAATAGTAAAAATCACTAAAATGATATTGTTGGAATTGAAAATAAGCTAGATGATTCTTAAAACCAGTATTGGAACATAACTTCCAACTCTAATGTTCAGGAACCTCTTGCTGTATTTAAACTTTCTACTAACCTGAAGTTATTGCAACAATTTGCATGGACTTTCGATATCCAATACCAAGGTAGTAGTGTCACAGATAGAGAAATCACAAGGTGTTATCATATAAGTATCTTGTTCAGCAATCCTTTATTGATTTCACTTTCTTTGTCCGTTCGGTTTAAGAGACTCTCCAGACTAGGTTAATCTTAGACTCTTTTGTCAGTTCGGGCTCATTAGCCCAAGTATGACTCTTTTGCATTTTTTTTTCTCAAAGATTTATTATCTCACTGAAGATATATCTTCAGAGGTGTGAAAGAACTCCTTCAACATTTGAAGAATTTTCTTCCATTAAGCATCATCAAATTTACAATTAAATTCATATTCTTTGCTGCTCTCAATAACACCACATGATGATATGATCATTTGGCCACTTTTGATTATTGGGTTCTAACCACACAGTGAAAAGTAATTTTTAAAATTTTTTAAAATACTCAAATCAATAGCTATATTAAATAAAACTATCCAATCGAACCCAAAACCCTAGATCACCTTGCCGAACACGATCAAAGCAAATTCAAGCATGCAAAGAGATAGAATATTATACTTTAACTAAAATAAAAAAGTGGCATGTTAGTATTTTCTACAAGACCCTAAGGTAGAAGTCTTCTAACAGTGATTCACATGAAAGTTGGCCAAGGTCCTTCCCAACCGGTGCGCAGCCGCAGCCTTATCTTTTTAAAAACACTATCAGCTTCAAACTTGCATCACGATCGCACTGAAGCCTAGTTGCTTTTGATCATGCAACTAAAATGACACAAAAAAGATACTCTTCAGATGTCATACAACCTAGGATTTAATTTTTAGCTCTAACATATAGAAAAACTAAATTCTAAGGCACTCCAGCAACACTTGCTGAAAATCTCACCACCCTTGTAGCAACATTTGCCACTCAAATTTTCTTCTTTTTTTTTCTCAAATTTTTAAAATTTTTTTTTTTTATGATTTCCACATCTCTTCTCTTAAGCTCACCCAAAAATCTCAATCAGAAGCTATCTGGGGCATCCCCTATAAATAGGGGACCAGGGGATGTTACATGGGATGAAGGGGCGCCAACCTTTGTCACTCCAACTTCCCATGCACCAAATAAATTCATCAAGTGAATTTTTGATGATTCAGATATTTGAATTAGAAGGATTCTTCTTTCTCTACATGTCATGAAAATTTTATTAATTTTTAGCATTAAAACATAGGATTTCTGATTTATCTTCTAAGGCAATACGTTTAATAAAGAGCCTTCTTTAAGAAGGACTCCTTATTTCTCACACTGATTTGAGGTGGGCGGCAATTATATTTTTATGTGGAGTTTGGTGAACATGGAGGAGTCCTTCTCCACTTAAAACTGGTCCAAGTTAGATAAAGATCTAATCCAAATTGACCCAATCCCATTAGGTCAAAGCCAACTGGTCTAGGTTAGCTCAAATACTTTGAACCAAACCAATTTGGGAACTTGGGTTAATACAATGTGCTAGCATATCAAATTAACCCATAAAATTTATATTAAACTCTAATTAAATTAGATTGAGGCTAAATCTCAAAGTGTGTGACCCATTGGGTTCCAAATCTAGCCAACAGTGGATCCGCACTTTTGACGTAACCCTAATCCGATGAGATTAGGTCACCCGAAGAGTCCCAATCAACTTGGACTCTTTCAAATTGATTTCAGAATTAAATTCTTTCAATTTTTATCAAGCTCATAAATTAAGATTGATGTCTAGCAATATATCATGACTATCTAAAAGATTTAAAATTTTGATAAAAAATTATCAAAATATCCTTCAGTGGTAAGTTTTCGTGTAATTCAATCCTTCAGTCAAACAACATCCCAGATGAGCTGTGGGTATAAAAATATGTCAAATACAATCATTTATCTTTATGTATCTCGATCTAAAAGTGATGATTTAGTTGATGATACATTAACAATTTTTTTCTAATTACCACCTTGCTTTAGCCAAAACTTTCAAAATCACCATCCTATGAGATCACATAGGATGTTTGCTCCCTTTATTAGGAGTGACCGATCCCTTATTGATCACTCACAATCTCTATGCACACTTAACCATATCCAGAACACCCCACACAAGGATTAGAGTATTGAAAATTATGTCTTAAAATCAATCATATGACGATTGAGTTCATCCTTGTATATGAATTATTGATTATTGAATAATAGTTATTTTGATATTTTTCATCACAAAGTGACATCTTTCTTGAACTCTTATACTATAATGAAGTCCCTAGAAGTATACTAGTGTACGATAAAGAAAGGATTTATTGCATAGTTCTTAAATAAGTTTGTGACCAAATGATGCGTCATTATGGGATGATGACGTTTATCGAGTGAAGGTCCTTGTGTACCATATGGGTTGGTTGTCCTCTTAACCAAGGAGTGTGGTGACACTGGTATGGCATACAGGTGAGATGTAAGAGTACATCATCACTGAATAAGTGACTCACCTGTTGAGTATTCTGTTGTCAAGAGCTGCTCGCAAAACACATGGGTATAAATATACTTCAGACCTGAGATCACTATAATGACTTGCAAATAACTCACTGTGCTTTGGTGCTGAACTACCTGAATTTTTAATGCAGTGACAGAAGGCTATTAGGTATAGTCAAGTACTTACGAAGTCTATGTGTGGATCAAGATGGGATTAAACCCTCCAAATTATTGAAGTTGATGTATCGCTATATTTTAATTTAGTAAAACCTTGGCTAGGATAATCCATGAGATGGATTTGAAAGGTTAAAATATAATGTGGATGAAGCAATCTCGATTGACAGTTAACCTGAGACCATCCTAGAGCATCCAGGGTCAAAAGGATGAATTATGCGGTAACCATAAGCATGGATTCTAAAATATTCTTTTGTAATAATTTGACCTATCTGGATATCGAAAACCATTGCTAGATGATATCTTGATTAGTGCAGGAATTGGTTCCTATGCTACCGGCTTAGTGTTTGAACCTATGGAGTCACGCACATAAGTCAGACAAAGTAGGAAGGAATTGACTTATGTTTATATGTCCAATCTGGAAGTACTTGACTTGATTGAACATATAAGCTAACTTGATTGAGAATTAAGTTATGGATCAAATGGGATTGAAGAGTTGACTATGTCTTGCTAGCACTACACATGAGATTCAGGTTCAATCCCAAGGATGAACAATTTCTATCTATGATCTATGAAACATCTGAAAGATTGGATTTAAGTACTAATTAATTTTAAATTAGATCTAAATTAATTAGACTTAAATAAGTCCAAAATCTAAGTTAGACTTGGTATAAAAGTCCTAAAGAGTTTAGGATTGATAGCTTTTTAAAATTATTTCAAACCGACTTCGAATTGGACTCGAATCGGACCTGTTTTGGATGAGATATGAGTATTCTTACTTACACTGAAAATACCCACTCATAAAGCATGATCAAAAATTAGTTTGGTGCTTATTTGGGATGTCCCAAGTGGGTGTGGGAGTGGGTGCAAAGTGGATATCATAAGTGATGACAATTATATCTCATATAGGAGTCCTTCTTTCATGAGTATTAGACCAATTCAAATCAGATTTGAATAAAGAGTCCTCCTCTCATTGGGTCATGAGAATCATCTATAAATAGAAAGGGTCTCTACCTATGGATGAAAGAAGAGAATAGAATAGCAAACAAATCAAATTGAGAGAAGAAAAAAAGAGAGAGAGACAGGCGTGTGAAGAGAGAGGTCCTTCATCTTCTATATCTCTCCCTTTGTTATCGCCACCTCTCCTTGGGTGTGGATCCTTCTTAGGCATCCTATCTACTGGTGTGAGGTATCACATCATCACATCTCATCTCTCTATTTATTGTGTATGCGAAGTCAATTGGATTAGAGTTCATCCTGCTTTCCTGCAGCATCTGACGTGCATGCGAAGTAGAGGGTCTGTATATCCAACCTCTGTGAAGGTTTATATCAGATAATTTGAGATTTGATCCCTAGTTCTATAATAATTTTGGTAAGAATTTGATCCTTAAATAACTAGAATATTAGAAAAAAATTTTAGATGCAACCTGGGCATTCTGGAGGAAAACTGGTTCCTTCCCTTCAACTGGTATCAGAGCAGGCCTGAAATATATGCATACAAAATAAAATTTTTTATGATTATTTATATTTGATATAATTAATATTTTTTATGTGATACTAAATCTCATTTAAATCTATTTATATAAAATTTTTGATCTAATTTTTATTGGATTAGAGGTGCCTAATTAATGGTTGATTGAGGTTGTTATAAATCTATTATAATAGAATTCTGCTGTTGCTGAATTTTTGATGAAAAATAATATAAATTAAAATTTTATTTTAAATATATTTTAATAAAATTTTAATTTTATTATTTTTTTTATAAATTAAAAATTATTTTAAATTTAAATTAGATTTATTTCGATGGATATTTAGATCTGAATCCTATCATAATTCAGCACTACGTGAAAATAGATTTTATCAGAAATTAATTCTTTATGCATTCATATTTGCATCTAATTATTTTTTTATTTGATATCAAATCTAAAATTAATATTTTATAATTAGTATAAGATAAGTTTTAGATTTGATATGATGTATATGATACATCAAATCTAATTGGATTAAATGAAAAACATAATTGATGAGATCAAGGATATGTTCATGACATAAAATAGTTTTGTCAATAATTGCATGTTGATGTAATTATATATGAAATTAGATTTTAGATCTTAGTAGCCTAGTACTCAGATTGATGAGATTATCAGATCATCCGATCATAAGAGATTGAAGAGATTAATCTCTCTTTTGCCTATTCGATGGGTTCTCTTATGATATGTAGGGGTGTCGTTGTGATCCAGTTTCATGAAGAAAAAAGTGAACAAACTTTTATGTATTATTTTGATCATAAATATATTTAGATTAGATTTAAAGTGATTTATGATTCATTATAATAGGATAAAATTTAGATATAAAATTATTTTAGATCTAAATTACATGTTACATATAATGTAATTGGTATTAATCTAAAAGTTATCATGACACATGAGATGTATGAATGAAGTTTAGATCATACCTATGTATGTTTAATTATTAAATATATTATAAAAATTTATTTTCATGTGTTGAAATATATGGTATGCTTCACTTGAAACTCTTGTAGAATAGTTCTACAAACTGAAATACACATTTCACATACTTAATTTTGAATTAAGTTTGAATAATCTAGAATTGAGAATTGAAGATCATTAAGACACCACATAATATGATGAGCAAAGGATTAGCATGAATCAGGTCCTTTTAATGGGTTAGACCTAGGATTCAAAATACATATGGACCAAGTAGAGAAATTAATTAAATCTAATCAAGTGTTGAATTAGATTAGGTCAGTATTTCTCTAAATCAATCTCAATAGTTGAAGTTTGATCAAGTCCATGTGTTTGATCCTAATAAATGGATCGTGATCATGGCTCCGTGGTTAAGCCTGAATCTTTTGGTATGCCAAATCGAAACTAATTAACTCATTGGTGTCTAAGATAAGTTTGACAGATTCGATCAAGTAGTTTTTAATTGGGAGCTATTCACCTAGATGCGTCTACGGTGAGTTAAGGGTAGATCCCTCTTGCTTATCTCACTTATCTGGCCAAAATGGTAGATTATATTTTGATTAGGTTACTAGTCGATTGGTGCAGACCCATGCCATTAAGGTGAATCAGTGTGACTGATTTAGGTGTCTTTAGACCAGCTTGTGTTTAATCCTTTATATGATTTGGTGAAGTCAGTGGAAGGATTTGCAGCTTGCAGGTCGATTTCTTTTCTTATTCTTAGGTCAATGAAATCAAATCTTCTAAATTATTAGGTCCATAAAGTGATAAAGTTATGAGATAACTTGATCATTGCCTCCCATTAAGGTGTGTGATAATGAGTCCAATATTCTAAATAGATATTGAAGGTGCCACACATCTGGTGTCTATTACGTATTGAAATTGTCATTCATTATATGACCATCATGATGTACCTTCAGATCAATGCTCAGGTTGGTCGAGTCACACTCGGGCCTGGACATCCATTTGTTAGATACACTTGATGTGTCATGTTAATGGTTGGATCTAATCAGGATTTTCAGTGGAGGTGCCACACGCCTGCTGAAGGGATGTCTGGGGCAAAACCCAATGTTAGAAATTGTTTGGAGAAATAATTGGTTATGAACCTACTCATGGATGCACTAGGGTTAGCCAAGCTACACTCGGGTCCGAATGCAGTCTGTGTGGATTCTAGTACCTGCTAAGAAATTAATGTAATTCCTCGAGTTAGAGGTAAAGATTACCAATTTGCAAAAAATAGTGGGAGAACCTTTAGACTAAAATCCATATCGTCGGGATAAAAATAATAATAATAATAATAATTTATATACCGATAGGCTAATATTTTTCTTTTTTAGTTATGGCCAACACACTATCCCTCCGTTCGTTGTTGGACAGTGACAAGCTCACTGGATCCAACTTTGATAGTTGGTATCGAAAGTTGAAGATCGTGTTGGAGCACGAGAGAATTTTGTATGTCCTTATGGATCAGGCACTTGAAGAACCTGCAGTCAATGCTTCTCGTGCTGTGAGAGACACTTACATGAAGTAGCTCAATGATCGCACGACTGTGCGTTGCGTGATGAGGGCAGCTATGAATGATGAACTTAGTCGTAAGTTCAAGGATGCGCAACCTAAGGAGATGATTCAAATATTGAATGAGTCCTTCGGCACCCCTCCTATGTAGTGTTCAATGCCTGTATGCGAGAGGGAGCTTCAGTCACCGATCATGTATTATATATGATTGAGCAGATTGAACGTCTTAGCAAACTTGACTTTCTATTGTATGAACAGTTAGGTAAGGATGCTATCCTCAATTCGCTACCAAAATCCTACCTACCCTTTCTCAATAATTATAGAATGATGAAGCCTGCAGTAAACTACCATGGTTTGCTAGGGTTATTGCAGACTTTTGAGAAGGATCACCAGCTCCAAAAAGAGCCAGTGAATTTAGTGAGAGGTTCATCTGTAGGGCGTCGATCTTCTAGGAGAGAAAAGAAGAAAAAGGTGCAAAAATCTCATACCACTGAGCCCAAATAGAGCAAACCATCAAAAGTTGACAAAAGCCAGGCAGAGTGCTTCTTTTGTAAAAAGCTGGGTCGTTGAAAAAAAAATTGTCCTGCTTATATAGCCATCCTTGACCCAAACAGGCCTAAGAATAAAAGAAAGAGATAAGTTGTTGCTTCACAAGGTATTTATATGATAACACCTTATAATTTCTCTATTTGTGATACTATTATCTGGGTATTAGATACCGAAAGTTCTATTAATATATGCAATTCATTATAGGAACTGCAGATAAGTAGAAAATTTCGAGAGGGTGAGCGGTTCATTAACATTGGAGATGGAAGCCTTGTTCTAGTTCTGGCTTTGGAAACTTTGCAACTTGTCTTCGAGTCCAGTAGTGTCATGTTAGATGATTGTCATTATTGTCCCTCCTTTATGATGAATGTCATCTCTGCAGGCCTTTTGGTCAAATTTGATTACAAGTTTATAATAAAGGATAATTTTTGTGATATCATTATGAATGATACTACAATTATGCATAGATATTTAAAACATGGCATATACATAATATCATAGTCTGTTAGTGTAATGTACACACCTAGTAAATGCCCAAAAATAGATAATATCAGCAAATTCTACCTTTGGCATTGTAGGCTTGGTCATGTGAATAAGAATAGGATTGACAGATTGATCAAGAAATGTGTCCTTAAGATAGATGATTGTAAATCATTGCCTACCTGTGAAACTTATCTACTTGGTAAGATGCCTAAGTCACCTTTTAAAGAAAAAGATAAAAGATCCAGTGATGTCCTAGGTCTAATACACACTGATGTATGTGGGCCTATGAACATAAGTGCCAGAGGAGGATACTACTACTTCATTATGTTTACAAACGACTTATCGAGGTATGGGTATGTCTATCTTATGAAGCATAAGTCAAAATTATTTGAAATATTCAAATGATTTTATGTTGAAGTAGAGAAATAAATTGGAAAGAGTATTAAGATCCTTCAGTCAGACCGAAGAGGTGAATATCTCACCAATGAGTTTCTGACATATCTGAAAGAGAATGAAATTTTCTCACAATGGACCCCTCCTAGAACACCACAACATAATGGTCTGTCCGAGAGAAGGAATCGAACCTTGTTAGACATGGTCCGATCCATGATGGGCTTTTTTCAGTCTGCCAATATCTTTTTGGGGATATGCTCTAGAGACTACCTACTATATTTTGAATAAGGTGCCCTGCAAGTCTGTCGATAAAACTCTATATGAGATATGGACTGGACGTAAGCCAGTACTTTCACATCTTAGGGTCTAGGGGTGTCCAGCTTATGTCAACCATTTAAAGATAGATAAGCTTGGATCAAAGTCTGATAGATGCTTGTTCGTAGGATACCCAAAGAAAACTAAAGAATACTACTTCTACCTCACTGCAGAATAAAGGTATTTGTCAGCTGCTGGACAGTCTTTTTGGAAAATGAGTTTCTTGGTGAAGGAGCTAATGCTTGTAAAATTGAACTTGATGAAGTTCATGAGGTGGAAGGACCGACACATACAGAATTGGGTTTGGTTGGTGAATCAAATTTGGAGCCAGTAGAGGTACCATTAAGGAGATCCGATAGAGTACTGCATCAGTTGGATAGATACTATGGTTTTCTGATCCAAGATGGTGATCCTATTGAACTTGATGAGAACGATGAGGATCCAATCACCTATATGGAGGCCATGCAAAGGCTCGACTCCCAAAAATGGCTTAAGACCATGAAGTCCGAGATGGAGTCCATGGAGATCAATAGTGTCTGGACACTAGTTGATCTGCCCGAAGGGATAAAATTCATAGGGTGTAAATGAATTTTCAAGAAAAAAAAAGGAGCAGATGAGAAGTTAGAGACCTATAAAGTTTATCTAGTTGCTAAGGATTACTGTCAGCATTATGGTATTGACTATGACGAGACATTATCTCCTGTAGCAATGCTCAAGTCCATCTGGATTATGCTTGCTGTCGCTGCACACTTAGATTATGAGATCTGGTAGATGGATGTCAAAATCATTTTTCTTAATGGAGAGCTAGAAGAAGAAGTGTATATGATACAACCTGAAGGGTTCACATCCACAAATGAGTCAAAAGTGTGCAAGCTGAAAAGGTCAATTTATAGACTTAAGCAGGCATCGAGGAGTTGGAACATGCATTTTGATAAAGTAATCAAAACATATGGCTGCGTTAGGAATGGAGAAGAGCCTTGCATCTACAAATGAGCTTCCAATTCTGTGGTCATTTTTCTTGAGCTGTATGTGGATGACATACTGTTACTAGGAAATGACATCCCGACTTTGCAGAGTGTGAAGCTATGGTTATCATCATAGTTCTCTATGAAGGACTTGGAAGAAGCATCCTACATCCTAGGGATGAAGATCTATTGGGATAGATCTAGAAAGTTGCTTGGATTGTCCTAATCCACGTACATTGTCACCTTGTTGAAGCAGTTCAACATGGATAATTCTAAGAAAGATTATCTTTCGATAGGCTATGGAATTATTCTTTCCAAGAAGGATTGTCCGACAACTCCTGAAGAGAGAGTGCATGAGTAGAATACCATATGCTTTGACAGTGGGATCTATCTACACTATGATATGTACAAGGCCGAATGTGGCCTATTCACTCGAGGTAGTGAGTAGGTACCAGTCAGATCCAAGTGAGAAGCATTGGAAGATTGCAAAAATAATTCTTAAGTATTTGAGAAATACTAAAGACCAATAGCTTATCTATGGAGACTATGATCTGAAACTTGTGGGATATACTGATTTCAATGTTTAGTTAGATTGTGATGACAGCAGAAGCGTGTCGGGCTACGTATTTACCTTGAATGGAGGAGTGATAAGTGGTATATTTTTATATTTATTGAAGATATTTTTGATAATTTATGGTGCTAACATCTTCTTAAAAACTCTAATTTCATGAATTTACTAATTTTTTTTTAAAAATAAGTGATTTTAAAAAAAATATAAAATTAGATATATTTATAAAAAAATAAATGTTAATTTAATTAAGTAATTTAAGTACTAAAATGAAAAGAAATTTTTAAAAAATTTAATACATATTTTTTTCTAATTTTTCAGGTAAAAATCAGAGCGAAAATGAAGCTAAAATACTTTAAAAAATAAAGAAAATAGCCTTCGGTGTACGGTGGACTGATTGCTCGGTCCCCAGAGCCAAGACGCGGTCCACAGGAATAGTTACGTGGTCCACAGGCGTGGCTCACAACGAAAGAAAGATCCTGGGCATGATCCAATGGCTGCGATTTAATCTAAAGATTGATCCAATGGCTGCTGTTCGTTATCGATTTATAAGAGGGATTTTTGTGTGATCCGACAGTCCAGAAGCGATCTATCATGTGATTCAATGGCTAAGGATGCTCTCAATTGAGAATAAGAGATTATCAGCACGATCCGATGGTCCAAAATCAATCCCAGGCATGATCGGATGGCTGTGGTTCGATCCAACTTTGATAAGGATTAAAACTATGGATTTTGGGTAGATTTGGGTGGTTCAAGCTCCATCCGATGGTCAGAAATATTTCTAAGGAGATTAATATAATTTTTAAAGGTTTTAGGACTCCTTTTCCTACCAAAAAATTATAAAAAATTCATCTATAAATTAGGAGTCTGGGAATAAGCTTTGGGAGCAGAAAAATTGAGTAAAAAATATAGAAAAAAATAAAAAAAAAAATAAATAGCTTTAGGGACCTAAAGAAAAGAAGGAGAAAAGTCGGTTTGCTCTACAGAGTACGATGAAAGATGGAGAGGTCATCAACCATCTTTCCGACGAGGCTTGGCTAATCAACTTCAGATCCTTATTACAGTTTTATTTTATTTTATTATTTTTTAAAAATTTTTTGTACTTGAATTTTAATTTTAATTAATGCAAAAATTATTTTCTTGCACTTTAAATTTTTATCTTTTATTTTTCGCAAGTAGATACTAGGATCTAGTTAGTAGATCTTAGTACCTGATTTATTTTATATTTTTTTAAATTTTTATTATTTATTTTTATTATAAGTAGATGCTAGGATCTAGTTAGTAGATCTTAGTATCCGATTTATTTTTTGTACTTTTAATTTTTATTTTTTGACTTAAATTGCTTTCTCCAATTTTTTTTTTTTTTGTAAAATCAAAGATTTCAAGTCAAAATCCTGTCTTCTCTGTGGATTCGACCTGACTCATTACTTTCTACATATTTTTAATTTTTATTGAAGTTAAAATTTGATTGATAATCATGGTGTCCTAACGACAGCATCGCGATCATATCAATTTTTGGTGCCATTGCCGGGGAAGGCACCAATTTTAATGTTTGATTTCTTTGATTTTCTTATAAAATTAACTTACTAACTTTTCTATTTTTTTATCTTTGTGTAGGAAAAAAATTCAAAAATTCAAAAAAGAAAGGTAGAAAGCTTCAAATTTTGCTTTTCTATTTTTTTATCTTTGTGTAGAAAAAAAAATTCAAAAATTCAAAAAAGAAAGGTAGAAAGCTTCAAATTTTGCTTGGTGATATCAATCTTAACCCTAATCCTAACTTTTTTTTGGTATTAATTATTATTTTTTTTAAATTAACCTAAAATTCATCCACATAAATCTAATAAAAATTGCATGACAAAAGTAGAAATTTAATTGTTAGAAGCATTCATCATTTTAGATTTTTTTTGGTGATCGTTGGAGACAAGGTAAGCTTTCAAGTTTAATTAATTTCATGCATCTAATTTAGTTGCATAGAACCTCTTGTTTGAAATTGATTGTGCATATTCATCTCAAATCAATTTAAGGGCAACACCCATAACAAGATAAGGTGAGAATTTTATCACCCTCCCTTGGCCCAAAAATAACCAACCAGCATCCCACATTAACCCTAGCCTAACTAAAATCAAGTAGACATTGGCCCCTAGTATTAATCGAGTTCAGTTCTGAGTATTGTGATCAAGTCACGTACAAAGTAAGTCCAGACTCACTCTTGAAATTGGTGTCTAAGGCTAGAGATTATAAAGGCTCGGCCTAAGTGGATTTGTGGTTATTTAATTGGTTCCGTTAGCTTACCTGGCCAATTCAATTGGTATCTAAGGCAAGCAACAGAGGGACCCCCACGATCCCACCTCTTATCTGTCTAGTTGAAGGAAGTGAGAACAAACTCAATTTGTATCTAGACTAAACCACTCTACATTGAACTGTTAGGTCTAAGAAACCCGTAGGTGTCTAGGTTTAATTGTTTGCTAACATGATTGTAATTAACACTAAACCACAACAATTTCTTCCTACCTTACGTATCTAGGTCTAGGGCTCTTTCTTTCTTCTCTCTCCTTTTTCTCTTAAAAAAAATGAAATAAAAACAAAACTTGAATCATACATTAGGGTTTGCACTGGTATATGCAAGGTAGAAGATATCTCTATTCTGACCTAGTTGAACCCAATCCTGAGATTGAATGGTTGATTCATATTAAATTTGAAAATCAGATGGCTGGAGATCCTAGAGAACCACCTAGGTAGATGAAGGAATATTTTATTCCTTCCATCTATAACCCATCGACTTGTATCCACTTACCTGATATCCCTGCAAGCCACTATGAGATCAAATCGACCACAATCCAGATGCTTCCATCTTTCTATGAGAATACTAATGAAGATCCTTACAAGCATCTAGATGAGTTCTTAGAAATTTGTTCCATGAGAAATTTTAAAATTTTACTGATGATGCACTTAGACTGACCTTATTCCCCTTCTCACTTAAAGACAAAGTCAAATACTGGCTTGGCATAATAGAGAGACCAATCCAAATTTGGGCTGAAATGCAGCACATGTTTCTTAAGAAATTCTATCCCATAGGTCGAACCAACACCATGAGGCGAGCCATCACTGGATTTGCTCAGCTTCCAGGAGAACAAATTCATGAATCATGGGAGGGACTTAAGAAACTTCTTAGAAAATGCCCACACCATGGTCTATCTGAGTGGCAAATTGTTCAAGCTTTTTATGAGGGTTTAGGTGACCAATACAGACAGATGGTAGATGCATCTTGTGGGGGTGCATTCATGAGTAAAAGTGAAGATGAAGCCTATACTTTATATAAAACTTTGAGTGAAAATTTAATCAATCATGCTTCATTATCCTCCGATGAAAGATCAATCCCTCACCAAAAGCGGGCAGAAATTTTTGAGATCAAGCAAATAGATGAAGGAAAAATTGCCTTTTTCCTTGTAGGATCTTCCAGATTTCATCAAATCTGGAGTGAAATAATTTAAAAAATAATTTTATCCTACATTTATTTTAGATCTAAATCTCTAGATCTAATTTTATTATCTGATATTAATTTTAAAATAAATCTAAAAGCATGAGGAAATATGAAATACCTCAAGGGTAATCTGATTATCCTGTAGATGATCGCAGCAAGCCTGAGGTTCTGATTTGGCCACGCAATTGCCTAACCTCTACCAGTATCTACTCGAGTAGGACCTAGATCGTCTTCTCCTCACAAATCTCTGCTCCAAAAATTAGAACTAAATCTGATTAGGAAGATCTTCAAAAGTCTTCCTGAAGTTAGAGCAGTAGCTTGTCGAAGAACTCCTACAGCCTTCCTGTTCAAGGCGTCACCACACCTTGATCTTGCACCAGATGGACTCCCAACTCCTTGGGTGTGAAGAGGGGAAAGAGGACTTTAGATGGGATATGGAGAAGAGGAGGGGGGTGGCATCTTTGATGGGTTTGGTGCAATCACTAGAAACCCTAGGCGTAGATAGGGTTTATATAGACCCTGCTGCACTGCGCAGTGCCACATCATTCGATCAATCAAAAAATTTTAATAAATCTAAAAAAATTTTGATTGATGGAGTGATGTCATCTGATCACATCATATAAGAACCCAAGCCTCTCTCCAAGAGTTGGCACCAACATTGGATAAGCACAATTATGTTGGTGCCAAAGAGTCCATGTTGATCAAATCAACTTCCATCCTTATCCACTTGGGGCGTCCTCTTTATCCAATTGGGCACACGCCATAATTTGATTATGGCACCTAATTTGATGATAATTTGGCATGTGGACAGTCCACAAAAATCTTTCAATGAGCTCTTGCTAAGTGGCCTTCAATTTAAGACCCATATGTCAACTTTTGACTGATGTCCTAAAATGAAATTGGCAGGTGACAGGAATTAGCAGGTGCTTGTCTTAAATTCATCTCATGAATTAAGACAAGTCTTTTCTAAATTAGACAAGCTTCATTTAGACTGAGAGAAACCTTCTCAAGATTCTCTGGGTGAGTCAAATCACATTTGGCTCAATCAAGATAGAAAAGATTACACGAGGAGAAAGTTAGGCTCAATCGTGTGCTAGCACGATTTCCTTGAACCTAATTGGATCTAATCCAAATCAATTGGGCTAGCCCAATTGATGACATCTAGATCCCAACCCTTGTTAATGTGACTTAGTTAGGTTCAATTCTGTATGGTAATGAGACATGTCATGATCTCATCGTCGACATCATCGAAACTCCTTTCGATGGACCAGAACTCTTCTGATTTAGACAATTAGAATGATCGATCATCAAGATCATTCTAATTGCTCCCAAAATCTACCAGTGACACCTAGCAGTATATGGTGGTAACCCATCAGAACTGAAGATGAACCTCTTGGTGGAGCTACCTGTGTGATTGATTTCCTCTATCATGAGTCCCGACTGAATTAGGGTTAAGGTGAACTCGTCAAACCCAACATCAGTCATATGAATCAATCGATTGATCCGAGTCCGATGTGAAATCCTAATGAAAAACTTTTTTCCATTATTTCACTCTGCCATGGCTATGGGCTTAAGGACTCGATCTTTCAATCACCATAGGACTACTCCTCTCATCTACCGAGGTTGATAGATCCCATCATGGTGTGACCTAGTTCCTACAATGAATATGCTATAGCCAACATACACCTCAGGGTTTCGAATGGCTAGGAGACTGAGTTATGGTGTAGTCAAACTATAACACACTCAAGATGAACTATCGATGCACCTCAGATCAAAGTACTAGACACATAACTGCAGTATCGAGCTAGTCATCGACGAGAAGGTAGACTTCTTTATGACAGCTCGAGGTGGTCATGCTCAGTACTCTCATTCTCAATGAATACCTATACTCTCGCTTTGGTGTCTCCACACCATAGACTCAAGACACATCTATCCTAAGAAAGCGATCATGCACTAACCTTCCGGATCGATAACCATCCTTGTGATGATCCTATGGTCAGGAGCTGTTTGTGAGTTAGTTATGTAAATTCATGCCTTAAATTTTCAACTCTTGAAAATATGAATTGACATTCCTACTAACTCAAAGAATGTATCACAGACACAATATACACAATATGATAGAAGAATAACTCATTTATTGATTTATAGTCAAAATTATAAATTTGTCCTTAGATTTGTACAGGAATGTGTTAGCCAATCTGGCATCTAGGGCACTCATCTAACAAACTCCGACTTGATCTAATGCCAATTGGCTACATATCTAAGTCCCATTTTCTCAAGGTGGGCTTCGATCTTTTGTTGGCCTAATGGCTTTGTCAGTGGATCTGCCACATTGTCTGTGGAGTCAACTCTCTTAACCTCGACATAACCTTTTTCGAGGTAATCATGGATCAGATGGAATCGCCGCTCGATATGCTTGGACTTCTGGTGAGATCTTGGCTCCTTAGCTAGGGCTATAGCATCATTATTATCGCAGTAAAGAGGGATGGCATCCGATGACATCACTCCAAGCTCCACGGCAAACTTCTTATATCAAAATGCCTCCTTCGTAGCTTCTGATGCAGCAATATACTCTGCCTCCATGGTGGAATCTGCAATCACCGTCTGCTTGAAACTCTTCCAGCTAACTGCACCACCATAGCAAATGAACAGACTCCCAGATGTCGACTTTCGATCATCTATATCAGACATAAAATCTGAGTCTGTATATCCTTGAATCTGGAGTTCTCCATTTCCAAAGACTAGAAATATATCCTTAGTCCTTCTCAAGTACTTAAGGATACATTTCACAGAAGTCCAGTACTCTTCGTCTGGATTCAACTGATATCTGCTTGCGACACTCACAGCATGGGCTATATCAGGTTGTGTACATAGCATGACATACATGAGGCTTCTTATTGCCGAAGCATAAGGGATCTTGCTCATGCTTCAATCTCCTCAGGTGTGCTAGGGCACATCTTCTTGGAGAGATGAATACCATGTCTAAAAGGTACTAAATCTCTTTTGGAGTTTTCTATACTAAACCTTTTTAGCACTTCCTCTATGTACATCTTCTGTGAAAGTCTCAGCATCCTATTTGGTCTATCTCTATAGACCTTAATACCTAGTATAAAGGATGCCTCTCCTAGATCTTTCATAGAGAACTCCTTAGACAACCATACTTTGACTGAGGTCAATATGGGAATGTAATTTCCAATTAGGAGGATGTCATCTACGTACAATACGAGGAGGACAACTGTGCTCCCACTGACCTTTTTGAACACACATGGTTTCTCCTCGTTCTTGATGAAACCAAATATTTTGATCACATCATTGAAATGAGTATTCCAGCTCCGAGATACTTGCTTAAGTCCATAAATGGATCTTTGCAGCTTGCAGACCTTGTGATCATCATCACTGGATGTGAAACCAAGTGGCTGTTCCATATAGATATCTTTCTCAAGATGTCCATTTAAGAACACCATTTTCACATCCATCTGCCATATTTCAAAATTAAAATAGGCTGCAACAGCAAGCAATGTGTGGATGGATTTTAGCATGGCTACGGGCGAGAAGGTATCCTGATAGTCAATGCCTTCGCACTGACTATAACCTTTCGCTACGAGCCTATCCTTGAATGTCTTTACATTCCCATCTACACCTATCTTTCTCTTGAAGATTCATTTACACCTAATAGGTATAATACCTTCAGGTGGATCTACCAAGGTCCAGACTTGATTTGAGTGCATCGAGTCAATTTCTGATCTCATTGCCTCTAACCATTTTTCGGAGTCGATATCTAATATCACCTCGTCATAGGTCTTGGGATCATCACTATGAGCCCCATTTTTTATGAGGAATATTTCCTCTATATCCTCTTGTATGGTACCTAAGTACCTTTCAGGAGGATGAAAAACCCTAGTCAATTTACGAGGTGGAAGAGGTTGTGTTAGGACTGGTTCTAATTGATTTGGTTCCTCAGGTTCTTTAGCTCGTTGCTCTTGGGAGACATTCTCCTTGAGCTTAATTATTCTTTCGATACCACCATCTTGAATAAATTATTTTTCAAAAAAAATAGTATTTCGACTCACAATCACATTGTGATCTTCTGAAATATAGAAATAGTATCCTAATGACTCTTTAGGATATCCTATGAATCGAGCTCTAAAAGACCTGAACTCTAACTTGTCCGCCGCTATCTCTTGACATGAGCCGGACAACCCCAAATTCTGAGATGATTCAGACTTGGCTTCTTACCATGCCATATCTCATATGGTGTGGTAGGAACGATTTTAGATGGAACCCTATTCAATACATATATTGCTGTCATGAGACAATGTTCCCAAAGAAACTTAGGACGGTCCGTGAAGCTCATCATGGAATGGACCATATCTAATAGGATCCGATTTCTCTGTTCTGAAACTCCGTTGAGTTGTGATGTTTCAGATGGAGTCTATTGAGAGACTATGCCATTGTCCTTAAGATAGTCTAGGAACTCCCGACTAAGGTATTCACCTCCTCGATCTGATCGAAGAACCTTAATGGGCTTTCCTGTTTATTTTTCTACTTCATGTCTGAATTCTTTGAACCTTTCAAAGGCTTCAGACTTGTGCTTCATTAGAAATACATATCCGTACCTAGACATATCATCGGTAAAGATAATGAAGTAGACATAGTTGCCTCTAGCCGGCACATCAAATGGACCGCACACATCTGTATGTGCTAGGACAAGTAGGTTTGTGGCCCTTTCCCCATGTCCTACAAAAGGAAATTTGGTCATTTTTTCTTGAAGGCATGATTCACAAACTGGATATGACTCGAAAGTCAATGAACTCAACAGCCCAGATTTCTTCAATTTGTTAACCCTATCTTCCGCTATATGACCTAGCCTTAGGTGCCACAAATACCTATTATTTAGACTATCTCTAGGCCTTTTAATTCCTATGGCATTCACATTTTGCTCGATATTAAATACAGATACATCAATATGTAGCTGATAGAGACCATTAATAAGAAAACCTTTTGTAACTTTATTATTTTCATAAAATATGTTACAATGATCCTTATGAAAGCTAATCATATAGCCTTTTTGTGCTAAACATGAAACAAAAATCAAATTCCTACTTGCTGCAGGCACATAATAACAATCTCTAAGAATTAAATCTAATCCTAATAGTAATCACAGAGGGTAGGTTTCCACGGTCACAGTAGCAACTCTTACTCCATTTTCGATGCGTAAGATCATCTCTCCATCCCTCAGCCTCCTGCTTTTTTCAAGACCCTGCATAGAAGTGCACAAATGAGCACTAGAACCAGAGTCAAGCACCCAACTGGATGCAGAAGAAACTGTAAGATTAGATTCTAAAATGAGCATACCTCCAGAAGGACCATCCTTCTTGTTCTTCAGGGTGGCCAGGTACTGAGGACAGTTTCGCTTCCAATGGCCGTTTGATTGGTAGTGAAAATATTTTCCCTTTTCAGCGGCCTTCTTCTTTGGTTCTGTCTTCTTCTTCTTCCCATCCACCTTCTACTTCTTCACAGACTTCCTTTTGTTTTCAAAAGACTTTCTCTTGGAAGAAGTCTGCTCCACAGTAAGAACTGAGCCTTTTGAACCCTTCATAGAAAGCTCAGCCATAACCAGCATGTTCATTAACTCGTCCAAGGTACACTGCATCTTATGCATATGGAAGTTCATGATGAACTGACCATATGCATCAGACAAGGACTGAAGGATCACATCAGTCTGAAAATCCTTGTCTAAGATGACACTGAGCTTCTCAAGCTCCTTAAGATCCTTGATCATTGTCAAACAATGATCTTGGACTGACTGCCCATCATGCATTTTAGCCTTAAAAAGTCTTTGACAGACTTGATACTTGGCTGTGCAACTTTGTTCACCAAACAACTCTTGTAGGTGAGCCAACATTTAGCGGGGAGTCATAATATTCTCATGTTAGCACTGCAAGTCATCAGATATTGCACCCAACATGTAGTACCTTGCTTTGTTATCATCATCCATCCACTTTTTCAGAGATGCTCTCTGTTCAGCAGTCGGACATGTTGGCATGGCAGGTGGGTCCTGGTCCAAGCATGGGTCAATTTTTTGAAACCCAGAATAATTCTGTAGTTCTTTAACCAATCTTTGAAATTGGGTCCAGTCAATCTATGAGTGTCTAGTATTTTGGTCAGGGGATTGGATGCAGACATATTTTATGTAGAGAGTCAACAGTTTCTAGTTAGATTTTGTAATCAGACTTAACCAATTTGTTTAGGAATTTTATTTTTAAACAAATTAGGCTCCCACTATTTTCTCAGATCCCTACACTCCCTAGGTAAAGATGTGAAAATCTCCATGATTAGTGATTTCTAGTGGGTGGTGCGGTCTCACCGACTGGCTCATCACCTCACCTAACAGTTATTGGTGATGGGTCAACCGATGAGTGGATAACTCTTATCCAATGATTCTTTAATCATGGTGCATCCAAAACTTGGTCTCTAATTCATGAAGCTCACCGTGCCCAAAATATTGCTCCAATCTTTAGTTAAGTCAAACCCACCATTTGCACGAACTAGATTTCTGATTGGGTCCCTCACCGTATCTGAAATATTGAGCCCAATCCATCCTCTAATTCGTAGCATCCAATGCCTAATGGACATGGTTGCATCTTTTCGGTGCAACTGAGCCACTGTATCCAGTCGAAAACAATCAACCCTGGGAAGGGCCCGCACATCCACAATGGTGGAAGATCTAGACTTAATATTTTTTTAGAGAGATTTGATTTAGGTCTTATTAAACTTGACTTGACATAGTCATAACAATTATGACTAACCTAGTGGCATGGGTTAGCTTGAATTGTTAGTCACCTCAAATCAGAACTGGGTCGACACATGTGGCCAGGTAAGTGAGATCGTTGGAAGGGATATGCCATTAACTCGACAAGAACGCATTCGAGTCGAGTAGCTTCCAATTAAAAATCAGTCGATCGCATCTACCCAACTTACCTTAGACACCAAATTATCAAACCAAAACTAATTGGGTTAGCCTACAATCCAGGCTCTAACCACTGAGCCAAATTAGGTCTTAACTTGATCGAGTCACATCTAAATATGATTCGACCTTGACCTAGACATAATCCTATTAGGCTGGTCAATTATTAGCTTTCATGATCCTACCTAACCAACTGTTGATTCGATTTGATCAACCGCTAGACCTAATTAAGCTACCCAAGCCCGAATCTAATTTTATGAAAATGACTTAGATCTGAAATTTTTAATTTTAGACTTAATTTAATTTCATAAGCTTAATTCATTAATTAAGTCTTGGGTTCATAAACAAAACATGTAAAATAAATCCTAGGGTTTCAGGATCTATGGTTTTGCAGAAAAGTAAGTTTTGATTTTTGATTAAGGATAAACGTGCAGCACCCCTACATGTCATAAGAACACCCATTGAATGAGAGGAGAGGGCCTTTAAACCTTACTTTGTTCTTATGACCGGATGACCATGAGGAACACCTTAATCAGAAATATAAATTTAACTACAAAACTAATTAGATCTAAATTTACATATCACATATACAATTTAAGATCTAACTAATACATGCTTTGCATACATCTCATGTATCAAAAATTGATCTAATTAACATGCTTTTAGATTTAATACATCACATGTAATATCTGAAAAATAAAATTTAAATTGAGCTATTCAACATAAAATTTATTCTAGACAGTTACTAGAACAATTCTACAACTAGTCTAGATATGTAACAGATCAATCTTATGTATTATCCAAATTTTTATTTTCTATTTTTGATCTGATTATAACATTTATATCATCAAAAATAGGGAATAAATTAGATCTAAATTATATTTTAATTTCATTAAAATATAAACTTATAAGACTATTCATAGATCAAACTATTTCTAGTCTAGTCATGCATCTCATGCATGTTAGATCTTCTCAGATTTAATTTTAAATATTTTGATATTAGATCCTATCACATCTGATGTAACATTTAAAATCTTTTAATATCAAATAAATTAAAATTAAAATTAGATCTAAATTAGATCTGAAATTGAGCCATCAACCTGGCTCTGATACCAGTTGAAGGAAAAACTATCTTTTTTCTTGTAGAATCTTCCAGATTTCATCAAATCTGGGATGAAATAATTTAAAAAAAATTATTCTATATTTATTTTAGATCTAAATCTCTAGATCTAATTTTATTATCTGATATTAATTCTAAAATAAATCTAAAAGTATGAGAAAATATGAAATACCTCAAGGGTAATCTGATTATCCTATAGATGATCACAACAAGCCTGAGGTTCTGATTTAGCCACGCAATTACCTGGCCTCTACCAGTATCCACTCAGGTAGGACCTGGATCATTTTCTCCTCATAAATCTTTGCTCCAAAAATTAAAACTAAATCTGATTAGGAAGATCTTCAAAAGTCTTCCTGAAGTTGGAGCAGCAGCTTGTCGAAGAACTCCTGCAGCCTTCCTGTTCAAGGCATCACCACACCTTGATCTTGCACCAGATGGATGCCCAACTCCTTGGGCATGAAGAGGGGAGGGAGGACTTCAGATGGCATATGGAGAAGAGGAGGGGGGTGGCAGCTTTGATGGGTTTGGCACAATCACTAGAAACCCTAGGCACAGACAGGGTTTATATAGACCCTGCTGTGCTACGTAGTGCCACATCATTTGACCAATCAAAAAATGCTAATAAATCTAAAAAAATTTTGATTGGTGGAGTGATGTCATATGATCACATCAGATAAGAACCCAATCCTCTCTTCAAGAGTTGGCACCAACATTGGATAAGCACAATCATATTGGCACCAAAGAGTCCATGTTGATCAAATCAACATCCATCCTTATCCACTTGGGGCGCCCTCTTTATCCAATTGGGCTCACGCCATAATTTGATTATGGTGCCTAATTTGATGCTAATTTGGCATGTGAACACTCCACAAAAATTTTTCAATGAGCTCTTGCTAAGTGACCTTCAATTTAAGATCCATATGTCAACTTTTGACTGATGTCCTAAAATGAAATTGGCAGGTGGTAGGAATTAGCAGGTGCTTGTCTTAAATTCATCTCATGAATTAAGACAAGCTTTTTTTGAGTTGGACAAGCTTCATTTAGACTGAGAAAAACTTTCTCAAGCTTCTCTGGGTGAGTCAAATCATATTTGGCTCAATCGAGATAGACAAGATTATACGAGGAGAAAGTTAGGCTCAATCGTGTGCTAGCACGATTTCCTTGAACCTAATTGGATCTAATCCAAATCAATTGGGCTAGCCCAATTGATGATATCCAGATCTTAACCCTTGTTAGTGTGACCCAGTTAGGTTCAATTCTGTATGGTAATGAGACATGTCATGATCTCATCATCGACATCATCGAAACTCTTTTCGATGGACCAGAACTCTTCTAATTCAGATAATTAGAATGATCGATCATCAAGATCATTCTAATTGCTTCCAAAATCTACCAGTGACACCTAGCAGTATATGGTGGCAACCCATCAAAACTGAAGATGAATCTCTCGATGTAGCTACCTGTGTGATTGAGTTCCTCTATCATGAGTCCCGACTGAATTAGGGTTAAGGTGAACTCATCAAACCCAACATCAGTCATATGAATCAATCGATTGATTCGAGTCTGATGTGAAACCCTAATGAAAAACTTTTTTTTATTATTTCACTCTACCATGGCCATGGGCTTAAGGACTCGATCTTTCGATCACCATAGGACTACTCCTCTCATCTACCGAGGTTGATAGATCCCATCTTGGTGCGACCTAGTTCTTACAATGAATATGCTACAGCCAACATACACCTCAGGGTTCCGAATGGCTAGAAGATCGAGTTATAGTGTAGTCAAACTATAACACACTCAAGGTGAACTGTCGATGCACCTCAGGTCAAAGAACTAGACACACAACTGCAGCATCGAGCTAGTCATCGACGAGAAGGGAGACTTCCTTATGACTACTCGATATAGTCACGCTCAGTACTCTCATTCTCAATGAATATTTGTACTCTCGCTTAGGTGTCTCTACACCGTAGACTCAAGACACATCTACCCTAAGGAAGCGATCGTACACTAACATTTCGGATCGATCACCATCCTTGTGATGATCCTATGATTAGGAGCTATTTATGAGTTAGTTATGTAAATTCATGCCTTAAATTTTCAACTCTTGAAAATATGAATTGACATTCTTACTAACTCAAAGGATGTATCACAGACACAATGTACACAATGTGATAGAAAAATAATCCATTTATTGATTTATAGTCAAAATTACAAATTTGCCCTTAGATTTGTACAGGAATATGTCAGTCAATCTGGCATCTAGGGCACTCATCTAACAACAGACTCTAGTCCTAAGGTCGATCTGAACCTAATAGCCCAAAGATTAGATAAAGTCGATCTTCTTGCCCAAAAATTTGATCAATTCCTAGCATTAGATCAACAATCTCCTGCACAGTACACACCACCACCTAATTATCAGGAGATTTGTTCTATCTGTGCTAGCCCGGCCTATCATGTGAGCGAATGTCCAACGGCTGCACAGTTTTCACCTTTCATTCAAGAACAAGTTCAAGCTGTCCAAGGTTACTCCAAACCTGTCAATGATCCATTTTCTAACACATATAATTCAGGCTGAAAAAACCATCCTAATTTTTCTTGGAGTCTCCAACAGACTTAGGTCCAGACCCAAATTTTTTCTATGCAAAATTTTCAAAATAAGCCCAAATACCAAAACTATGTCTATAATAGTGTCAGCCTAGTTAGCCTATCCAGCCATCCAATCAGTCATTATACCCACCTCCTCAATAGACCAATCTAGACAACGATAGATTTAGCCAACTTCAATAAATGATCATGACCCAACAACAATCCCTCGCTAGGCTAGAAGTATAAATAGATCAATTAACTGAATCTACCATAAGGAGAGAACTAGGTCAATTGCCAAACGAACAAATATCGAATTTTGAAAACAACCCACCCATCCACCAATCACCTAGACCTAGTCATCAATTTAATGTCTCACCTAAGAATCTCCAATTTAAAAGTGACAATGCAATTTCTGAGCTTAAAAGTGATAGGATTCTTAAGGACCCATACCAAGACTAGATAAGTGAGGCTAGTACTTGTTGCCCAGCTATGCAACCCAAGAGGGGGGGTGAATTAGGTTTTTAAAAAATTTAACATTAATTTAGAACTATGAGGATTAAATAACAATGAGCAGGATATATGTAGAGAATGATTTAAGTAAGGTATAGAAATTAGATGCAAGAATGCAAGTAGATAAGAAAATTTAAAAAGAGAGCAAGTAAGCACAACACAAATAAACAAGATTTATAGTGATTCGGTGCCAACCTTGCACCTACATCCACTCTCCAAGCTACTACTTGGGAATTCAAATTTACTAAACTATATTCAACAAGAATACAACATCGGTACCTCCGACTCTAGCTATCCTAAGCTAGAGCACTTGTTTCTCGGGTACAAGCTAATCCGATACAATCTGATTCAAGATTCAGACCAATCTTTCCAAGTTTTGGAACCCTTCCAAAACTAAAGATTAAGACAAAATAGAGTATGTGAGTTAATTACATGAAAATATAAATTTAAAAACTTTAATGAGTAAATAAAATTTTAAATACACTTTACACAATAAGAAGGAAGCTTTTCTAATTTTTTTCAAGGTGGTTGAAGACTTGAATGAGCTTTTGAGAGGTTGGTAAACTTAAAATGAAAGCTTCTTTAACTTCAAAAGGGCTCTTTGCTTAGGGCTGAAATAAATGCTTGAAGAATCTTACTTATTCTCTCCTTTAAGTACCTTTTATAACTTCAAATGATGGTGGAGAGTAATCTGAATAGTTTTAGAGCCATTGGAGATCATTAAATGAGCATTAAATACAGCCAAAATGAGCTAAAAATTAGCCGTTGTGGAGTTTTTTTGTCACAGGGGTCGACTCATAGGGTCGACTCATGCATATGAGTCAACTCATGGGTCGACTTCTGTGGTATAGAATAGAAAATGACTATCTGTAATTTTGACGTACACAGCAACAGAGGTCGACTCATAGGGTCGACTCATGCACAGAGATCGACTCATGGGGTCGACTCAATTGGGTGTGCCAGCCAAAAAATCAGCATGCCATTCAGTCCCTTTTGACATGAGTTGACTCATGGGATCGACTCAATTTTATAAACATGATTTTCTTTCAAAATATACATCCAAAAATTTTAAAATTACCTCCAATAGATCATAAATCTTTTATTCTTGCTCTTGAGGCTTTCGAGTTAGGACTTGATAAAATTATGATTTTATCCCTGATAAACAATAAATCTTTTTTCAAGCCAAAATCATTAGTACCCCCCTCAAATGCTTTGTAATCATCAAAATCAATTTAAGGAGCAACAATCTCTCCCTTTTTGATGATAACAAAATACTTGAGCAAAAGCAGAGTTTAACATATATAAAGCATTGAACATAAATTTTAAATTTATAAAGATGCATCACTTAAACATCATAGTCAGTTATTTGAATGAAATGCATCATAAGTAGTTTGAAGATCAATTTAAAATTTACTTATAAGATCATTTGTTTTGAAGATTAAATTAAAAATTACTGACAATTTTGGTTCTTTGACACATTTGCTTTGACAATTTTGCTTATTGCTCTCAATTTTATTTCTCTATTGCTTATTGCTCGATCTTGATTTTTGATTCTCTACTCCTCCTTTTTGATAGCATCAATTAAGATCTTAAGGGATTTTGAAGAGAGTGAAAAAAAAAGGATAACATAAAGGACATATTTTTTCTACTCCTCCTTTTTGATACCATATTTTATTTCTTTACTCTTCCTCTTTGATTGTTTATTTCTCTACTCCTCCTCATTATAGCAATCATAAAGAACATATCAATTTGCTCATATAGAAGATATTGCTATTCATAATATTTCATAGCACAAATATGAGTTATTTTTCATATCTCATAATTAAGACAATTTAATTGATCACAATCATAAACATTCATTAAAATTCAAAGTATATAAATATATATATCTAAAATATGACTGAATACATAGGTGTTCCAATACATATGAGTCAATTCAAAATACAAAAGTCATGGATAACAACTATCCAAGAGTCAATCAGCCAACATATACAAAGGCCATAAGATAGATCCTAGACATAAAAGACTAACTATTCTAGATCTAATATATATCATGGCTGGAGGCATCAGAATCAGAAGAGTCTGAGATATGATAAGGAGATGTAGGATCAAATCCATAGGTACAATCTCGACCACATCTGTCTCGACCACGGGTAGAAGTACCAGCACGAGTAGAGGAGTGAGAAGATTTTGGAGCCTGGGAAGCTATGGACTGTGCTAGGAGAGAAAGTCTGATGGTGTCTAATTATTCTAAAGCTCTCATCATGGACTGCATCAAGGCACCAATCTGAGTAGAGACAGTCTCACTGGAGTCATTGAACTATCTCCTCAAGAAGTCAAATTTACCCTCCAAAACTCTTCGAAGTCTAGCCGCCTCTGCAGACAGGTTGGAGACCTCTGTGATGTCCTTATGCGGCTGAGGATGGGCTAAGGCTAATACTTACCTCTGCAAATCTAGAACTCTGCCAGTCAATCTCAGAACACATCCCTCAAGCTCCTCAAGTCGTACGGACTGAGCTGTGAGAATCTGAAAAATAGTAGAGACATGAGGAATCAAAGTCTGGTCTGAGTCATCCTGAGATGTCGACCTCTGAGCAAAGACTGAGGTGGCAAACTGCTAAGATAAAATGAAGGCAACACGTTGGGACATCAGCTCAATCTGATCATCTGCAAGTCTGAACTCTGAAGGATGTACCCTGCTCTCTGACTGTGGAACTAAAGCATGCCTCCTCACTGATCTGAGGGACCAGTCTCGTGATCAAATACGAACTGAATATCAAGAGATGCTCTGTGATCACGAGGAGGTGAAGACAGTCTCTTTTCCTCTGCTCTCTCCTCAACACTCTTTGATCAACCACCATCAGTCTTTGAAAAATCCATGCGATGTAGTGTGTGGCGGTTGATGGTGTCAGAGTTTGACAATTTGGTGACTGCCTCCCCCTCAAAACAGACTCCAAACTTTCTAAAGACCAGGGTGAGTTCCATATCATAAGGCAAGTGAGCCTTAGACCTGTTCAGGGTCTCCCTCATGGCCTCAAACATCAAAGCAGGAAGGTTCAAGGGGGTCTGGGTGATCACATGGTACATGATGCAAATATCCCTACCAGATAAGAGGTCATGCCTACCACTCCTAGGGACAAAGAGCTTGGTCACCATGTGATGCAAAAGCCTCATTTCCACTGAAAGTATCTTGGCTCCTAATCTATTTAAACTTTCAATAAAAGTTTTTCCTAAGATAACATTAATTCCTTTTTCTTTGATTGGGAGCTCCATATTAGTATAGCCTTCACAAGGCAAGTGCAGGATTTGTCCCAAATGCAATGGATCAAGAATAATATCAACACCTTTCACTGTAGACTTTACTGTTCCATTGAAGTAACTTAAGTTCAAATAAAATTCTCTAACCAAATCAACATAAGTATTTTCTTTTAATAGACAGTAAAACTCCCATCCTTGATTTTTAATCTTTGATCCAATAGAGAATCTTTCTTTTTCAAAAAACTTGGAATCTAAATTCTTTCTGGATTTCACTTTTCGATCAAAGAGAGGTACCTTGCTTGGACTGATTGAAAATTGTGTAGAAGCTGAAGCAGAACTTGGAGCTGGGTTTGGAGCAGGAGAGAGTTCGGCTGCCATTCTTTTTTTGCGCACACTCTCTTCCAACCCGCAAACAGATTTTCTTCTTTACGGTATGATAAGTGGTATATTTTTATATTTATTGAAGATATTTTTGATAATTTATGATGCTAAAATCTTCTTAAAAATTCTAATTTCATGAATTTATTGATTTTTTTAAAAAAATAAATGATTTTAAAAAATATATAAAATTAGATATATTTATAAAAAATAGATGTTAATTTAATTGAGTAATTTAAGCACCAAAATGAAGAAAAATTTTTAAAAAATTTAATGCATATTTTTTTTAATTTTTTAGGTGAAAATCGAAGCAAAAACAGAGCTAAAATACCTTAAAAAATAAAGAAAATAGCCTTCGGTGTATGATAGACCGGTTGGTCAGTCCACAGAGCTAGGACGCGGTCCACAGAAAACTTCACATAGTTCATAGACGTGCCTCACAGCGAAAGAAGGATTCTAGATGCGATCCAATGGTTGAAATTCATCCCAACCCAGATCCAATAGTCAGCATCCATTGTCGGTTTATAAAGAGGAGTTTTTGCATGATCTGACGGCCCAGAAGCGATCCATCAAGTGATCGGACGGTTGAGAACGCTTTCGACTGTGTTAAAGATTTAACTTGTACGATCCGATGGTCAGAACTTCATCAAAACCCAGATCCAATGGCTGATATTCGATCCGACTTTGATAAAGATTAAAACTATAGATTTTGATCAGATCTGGGCAGTCTGAAGCTGATCCGATGGCCAGGAATATTTCTAGGAGGATTAATATGATTTCTAAGGATTTTAGGACTCCTTTTCCTATCAAAAAATTATGAAAAATTTATCTATAAATAGAAGGTCTAGGAATAAGCTTTGGAAGAAGAAAAATTCAGTAGAAAGTGAGAAAAAAAATAAAAAATAAATAAAATAGCTTTAGAGATCCAAAGAAAAGAAGGAGAGAAGTCGGTTCGCTCTATGGAGTACGACGGAAGATGGAGAGGTCATTAACCATCTTTTTGATGAGGCTTGACTGATCAACTTCAGATCCTTGTTACAATTTTATTTTTATTTTATTTTATTATTTTTTTTAAATTTTTTATACTTAAATTTTAATTTTAATTAATGTAAAATTTATTTTTTTATATTTTAAATTTCTATCTTTTATTTTTTGTATATAGATGCTAGGATCTAATTAGTAGATCTTAGTATCAATTTATTTTTATATTTTTTAAATTTTTATTATTTATTTTTATTGTAAGTAGATGCTAGGATCTAGTTAGTAGATCTTAGTATCCGATTTATTTTTTGCACTTTTAATTTTTATTTTCTGACCTAAATTATTTTCTCTAAAATTTTATTTTTTTTTATAAAATCAAATATTTCAAATCAAAATCTTATCTTCTCCGTGGATTCGACCCGACTCACTACTTTTTATATATTTTTAATTTTTATTGAAGTCAAAATTTGATTGATAATCACGGTGTCCTAACAACAGCATCTTGATCGTATCAATTTTTGGTGTCGTTGTCGGGAAATGCACCAATTTTAATATTTGATTTTTTTAGTTTTTTTATGACTATTGCTTACTAATTTTTTTAATCTTTTGATAAAAAAAATTCAAAAATTCAAAAAAAAAAGAGATAGAAAGCTTCTAAATTGATGAGATCAATCCTAACCCTAGCCTTAACTATTTTTTTTAGTATTAATTACTATTTTTTTAATTAACCTAAAATTCATCCACATAAACTTGATAAAAATTGCATGACAAGAGTAGAAACTTAATTTTTAGGAGCATTCATCGTTGTAGATTTATTTTTGATAATTGCTGGAGATAAGGTAGGCTTTCAAGTTTTATTAGTTTCATGCATCTAATTTAGTTGCATAGAACCCCTTGTTTGAAATTGGTTGTGCATATTCATCTCAAATCAATTTAAGGGCAACACCCATAACAAGATAAGATGGAGATTTTATCACCCTCCCTTGGCCCAAAAACAACCAACCAGCATCCCACATTAACCGTAGCCTAACTAAAATCAAGTAGACATTGGCCTCTAATATTAATCGAGTTCAGTTTTGAGTATTGTAGTCAAGTCAAGTGCAAAGTAAATCCAAACTCACTCCTGAAACTGGTGTCTAAGGCTAGAGGTTATAAAGGCTCAACCTAAGTGGATTTGTGGTTATTTAATTGGTTCCATTAGCTTACCTGGTCAATTCAATTGATGTCTAAGGCAAGCAACGGGGGGACCCCCACAATCCTGCCTCTTACCTGGCTAGTTGAAGGAAGTAAGAACAAACTCAATTTGTATCTAGACTAAGCCACTCTACATCAAACTGTTAGGTTTAAGAAACCCATAGGTGTCTAGGTTTAATTGTTTGCTAACTTGATTGTAATTAACACTAAACCACAACTAATTCTTTCCACCTTATGTATCTAGGTCTAGGGCTCTTTCTTTCTTCTCTCTCTTTTTTCTCTTAAAAAAAAAAAGATGAAACAAAAATAAAACTTGAATCATACATTACAGTTTGCACTGGTATATGCAAGGTAAAAGATCTCTCTATCCTGACCTAGTTAAACCCAATCCTGAGATTGAATGGTTGATTCATATTAAACCTGAAAATCAGATGGCTGGAGATCCTAGAGAACCACCTAGGCAGATGAAAGAATATTTTATTCCTTCCACATATAACCCATCGACTTGTATCCACTTACCTGATATCCCTACAAGCCACTATGAGATCAAGTCAACCACAATCTAGATGCTTCCGTCTTTCTATGAAAATACTAATGAAGATCCTTACAAGCATCTGGATGAGTTCTTAGAAATTTGTTCCATGGTGAAAATTCAAAATTTTACTGATGATGCACTTAGATTGACCTTATTCTCCTTCTCACTTAAAGACAAAGCCAAGTACTAGCTTGGCACAATAGGGAGACCAATCCAAACTTGGGCTGAAATGCAGCATGAGTTTCTTAAGAAATTCTATCCCATAGGTCGAACCAACACCATGAGGTGAGCCATCACTGGATTTGCTCAGCTTCCAGGAGAACAAATTCATGAATCATGGGAGAGACTTAAGAAACTTCTTAGAAAATGCCCACATCATGGTTTATCTAAATGACAAATTGTTCAAGCTTTTTATGAGGATTTAGGTGACCAATACAGACAGATCGTAGATGCATCTTGTGGGGGTACATTCATGAGTAAAAGTGAGGATGAAGCCTACACTTTATTTAAAACTTTGAGTGAAAATTCAATAAATCATGCTTCATTATCCTCCTACGAAAGATCAATCCCTCACCAAAAGCGGACAAAAATTTTTGAGATCAAGCAAACTGACTCTAGTCCTAAGGCCGATTTGAACCTAATAGCCCAAAGATTAGATAAAATCGATCTTCTTGTCCAAAAATTTGATCAGATCCTAGCATTAGGTCAACAATCTTCTGCACAATACACACCACCACCTAATTATCAGAAGATTTATTCTATCTGTGTTAGCCTGGCCCATCATGTGAGCGAATGTCCTACGGCTGCACAGTTTCTACCTTTCATTCAAGAACAAGTTCAAGCTGCCCAAGGTTATTCCAAACCTGTCAATGATCCATTCTCTAACACATATAATTCAGACTGGAGGAACCATCCTAATTTTTCTTGGAGACCCCAACAGACTCAGGCTTAGACCCAAATTTTTTCTTTGCAAAACTTTCAGAGTAGGCCTCCGTACCAAAATTATGCCTACAATAGAGGTCACCCCAGTCAATCTATCTAGCCACCATATCAAAATCAGCCACCATACCCACCTCCTCAACAGACCAATCTAGCCAATGATAGATTTAGCCAACTTCAACAAATGATCATGACCCAACAGCAATCTCTTGCTAGGCTAGAAGCACAAATAGATCAATTAACTGAGTCTACCATGAAGAGAGAACTAGGTCAATTGCCAAATGAACTAATATCGAATTTTGAAAATGACCCACCCATCCACCAATCATCTGGACCTAGTCATGAATCCAATGTCCCACCTAAGAATCCCCAATTTGAAAGTGACAATGCAATTTTTGAGCTTAAAAGTGATAGGATTCTTAAGGACCCATATCAAGTCCAAGTGAGTGAGGCTAGTACTGATGCTAGTCAAAATGTGAATTTAGAAGAGGAGGTTAGTACTGAGGCTAACCCAATAGAAGAACCTGAGCCCGAAACTGATACTAAGAAGAGAGCGGATGAGTTATCTGAGATATATTCACCAAAAGTTTCATTTTCTTCAACCTTAGAAGCAAGTTCTTCCACTTTAAAGTCACCTCCTCCAGAACTGCAGTCATCTTTGATCACACTTGAGAACACATGCTTAAAATCAAAAGATACCCTTCTAGTGCCTATTTCTTCAAACTTAGCTCCTAACCTAAAAACTCAATTCATGAGCATTTTAGAAGAACAAATAGGAGAAATTTTTGATAAACAAGGGTCTATGAATGGGTTTGTAAACTATCTTTCTAAAATTAAAAATAGGGATGTGAAATACTTTTTGAAGATTGATAATAAAATATTAAAATTTATCAAAGGCCATCTTCTTAAGATTGGCAATCCAATACCATTGAAATTTGTTAATCCAATATTCGACATGAGATAGGTGAGAGAATCAGCATGGTCTGGCTGAAGACGGTAAACTTAGCATTTTCTGGGAGGCAAACCAATTTTCAAGTTTTTAATTTTTGCTTTTGCCTTTGCTTTCTTTTGCATTTTATTTAGGATAATCGAGTCTTGCTTTGTATCTTTTGTAGGGATCTGAAAATAATCTTGGCTAAGTTGGGGGGAGAATCAATTTTGAAAAGACTTATAGATTAGGTGACATCTCTCCTTTTCTTTCTCTTTACATGCACCGTTTATTTTTCTTACTCCATTGAGGACAATGTTGATTAAGTTGGGAGGGAGAATAAATTTTTTTTTTTAAGTCCTCAAGTAAGTTGGTATTTAGTATTTAAGCACCTGATTACACTTAAGAATCGAGTTAAACCAAGCATTTTTAAAAGAAAATTGATGTACAGATCAAAGAGTTTGTGAGATATTGAGGGATCAAGTATTAAGAAAACTCAATAAAGAGTTAAGTTTAGAACTTAAATAGTTTTCTTCGAGCATTTCTAAATTTTTCTACTAGCATCAAAGAAGAGTTTACTTCTTATGGGCTTGTGTAAAGTAACTATACGTTTCTTCATATATTCAAAAAAAAAAAGTTTTCAAGTACTTCATACTGAGTAACCGGGCCTATTTGCCTAAGAAAGCATTGAGTTTCATGTGAAAAGGTATGAAGGGCAAAGAAGCTTTGTTGTAAAGCTAGTTTTAACTCGTAGCCTTTTTGATTCGAGCAAGTAGGTTCGAGGGGTATTTTATACCTAGTGCTCTAAAATCATCTGGTTTGGGAGTCATTGACTGAAAACTCTCTACATGGGTCAAATAGAAAGTTTAAGGGGTCAAGACACTCAATAGCAGTACAACATTAAAAAAAAAATCAATCAATAAATGAAGGACGGAAGTAACAATATACTTGTCCATGTGAAGGTGAATGATTTGGAGATAAAGGTAGCGATAATTTGAAAAAGTTCAGAAAAGGTTTAGTGTTCTTAGTTTAACTCTCATATTGACTAGTATTAATACCCCAATGACATACCTCATTTATACTCTACTGAACATCAGTAGTCCTTTTGAAAATTATTTGATAAAATTTGAGATTTTAAGTTAAACGGTACTTGATTCTAAATTCTTTCTTTACTCGAGGACAAGTAAAGTTTAAGTTCGAGAGTGTGATAAGTGGTATATTTTTACATTTATTGAAGGTATTTTTGATAATTTATGGTGCTAACATCTTCTTAAAAACCCTAATTTCATGAATTTATTGAATTTTCTTAAAAAATAAGTGATTTTGAAAAAAATATGAAATTAGATATATTTATAAAAAATAGATATTAATTTAATTGAGCAATTTAAGCACCAAAATGAAAAGAAATTTTTGAAGAATTTAATGCATATTTTTTTTAATTTTTTAGATAAAAATCGGAGCAAAAATAGAGCTAAAATACTCTAAAAAATAAAAAAAAATAGCCTTCGGTGTACGATGGACCGGTCGGTCGGTCCACAGAGCCAGGATGCGGTCCATAGAAAACTTCACGTGGTCCACAGGCATGGCTCACAGTGAGAGAAGGATTTTGGGCATGCTCCAATGACTGAAATTCATCCTGACCCAGATCCAACGGTCAGCATCCACTGATAGTTTATAATGAGGGGTTTTTGCACGATCCGATGGCCCAGAAGCGATCCATCAAGTGATCGGACGGCTGAGAATGCTCCCGACTGTGTTAAGGATTTAAATTGTGCGATCCGATGGTCAGAACTTCATCAAAACTCAGATCCAATGACTGACATTCGATCCAACTTTGATAAGGATTAAAACTATGGATTTTGATCAAATCTGGGCGGTCTGAAGCTGATCCGACGGCCAGAAATATTCTTAGGGGGGTTAATATGATTTTTAAGGATTTTAGGACTCCTTTTCCTACCAAAAAATTATGAAAAAATTATCTATAAATAGGAGGTCCGAGAATAAGCTTTAGGAGAAGAAAAATTCAGTAGAAAGTGAGAAAAAAAATAGAAAAAAAATAAAATAGCTTTAAGAACCCAAGGAAAAGAAGGAGAGAAGTCAGTTCACTCTTCGGAGTATGATAGAAGATGGAGAGATCATCAAACATCTTTCCGACAAGGTTTGACTGATCAATTTTAGATCCTTGTTATAGTTTTATTTTTATTTTATTTTATTATTTCTTTTAAATTTTTTGTACTTAAATTTTAATTTCAATTAATGTAAAATTTATTTTCTTACACTTTAAATTCCTTTCTTTTATTTTTTGCACATAGATGCTAGGATCTAATTAGTATATCTTAGTACCAATTTATTTTTATATTTTTTAAATTTTTATTATTTATTTTTATTGTAAGTAGATGCTAGGATCTAGTTAGTAGATCTTAGTACTCGATTTATTTTTTTACACTTTTAATTTTTATTTTTTGACTTAAATTACTTTCTCCAAAATTTTATTTTTTTTTATAAAATCAAAGATTTCAAATTAAAAGCCTACCTTCTCTATGGATTCGATCCGACTCACTACTTTTTATATATTTTTAATTTTTATTGAAGTCAGAATTTGATTGATAATCACGATGTCCTAACGACAGCATCTTGATCGTATCATGGTAGCTTCATTTTGGGAGCCATTTGGACAAAAGAGATTTACAAGGAGCTTAGGAGACTAAATGAAAGGTAGAGAGGAAAGGATTTTAGAAGAAAAAGCAAAGATTTTGGGGAGGTAAATCACCGGTTTGGAGAAGAGGGGTTGAATCTTGGGCAAGCTCGAACTGCCCAAACGAGGAAGAAAGAGGAGAGGAAGTTGGTTCCTTAATGAGCGATTTGAAGGGTGAAGATTGGTGGGAAGAGGGATTTTGAGAGAAACGTTCGGTTTGAGAGAGAAAAGAGGGAGAGCTTTCATTCGGTGGGAGAAAGAAGAAGAAGAGTAAGAGTCGGCTCAATGAAAAATTTTTCAATAAAAAGAGAGCGCTCGAAGGATTTTGTCAAAAATTACAAGTTTATCCTAGGGTCGACCCTGGGGGTTGACTCATGGCACAAAAAATTTCAAAAGAATGATGGAAAATTTTCGAAAAAAAAAATTGAAACTTTGAGAGAAGGGTGTTTACCTAGAGATTGATTATGTGAAGGATAGTTTTGAGCTTTTGAGCTCTTAAAAAAAAAGAGAGATGAGAATTGAGCTCAACAAATTTAGTTCAATGAATTTTTAGCATTAAGAACTTGGAATCAGAGAGATAATTAAACTGATGGATCAAGGATTCCTAGTTCTCTTTTAATTTCACAAAATCTATCTTCATTTAAGGCCTTGGTAAAGATGTCAGCCAATTATTTTTCAGTACATATATAATCAAGAATTATATTATTATTTTGGATATGTTCTCTTATGAAATGATATCTAATTTCAATAAATTTTGATCTAGAGTACTGAATTGAATTTTTAGTTAGATTAATAGCACTAGTATTATCACATCTTATGAGAGTTTTATTGAGTTTGATGCCAAAGTCCTCAAGTTGTTGCTTAATCCACAAGATCTGAGTACAATAACTTCCGACTGTAATATATTCGACCTCGACCATAGATAGTGCTACCGAGTTTTACTTCTTGCTAAACTAAGAGATTAAGTTAACTCCAAAAAATTGACAAGTTCCATTAGTACTTTTTCTATCTAATTTACATCCAGCAAAATCGGCATCGAATATCCTATTAAGTCAATTGATGAGTCCTTAGAATACCATAATCCTAGAGTTTGTGTACCTTTTAAATATTTAAGAATTTTTTTAACTGCATTTAAGTGTGATTCTTTTGGATTTGATTGAAAGCGAGTACATAAACAAACACTAAACATAATATCTGGTATACTAGCAGTTAAATATAATAAAGAACCAATCATCTCTCTATAAAGTTTTGAGTCTATATTTTTACCTCCTTCATCCTTGTCAAGCTTACATGATGGGCTCATGGGTGCACCAATTGCTTTGGAGCTCTCCATTTTAAATCTTTTGAGTAGTTCTCTTGTGTACTTGCTTTGGATGATGGAGATCCCTTCCTTTGTTTGTTTGATTTGGAGTCCAAGGAAGAATGTAAGTTCTCCCATCATGCTCATCTCAAACACTCCCTGCATGAGCTTGGCAAAATCTTGACAAAGAGTTTCATTAGTAGACCCAAAAATAATGTCATCAACGTATATTTGTATAACTAAGATATCATCATGATTTCTTTTAATGAAAAGGGTTGTATCTACATTTTCTCTTGAAAAATCATTCTTAAGCAAGAATTTACTTAACCTTTCATACCAAGCCCTAGGTGCTTGCTTTAGACCATATAGAGCTTTATTTAATTTAAAAATATGATTAGAAAAAGCATGATTTTCAAAATCAGAGAGTTTTTCTATAAAAACTTCTTCAGCAATATAACCATTTAGAAAAGCACTTTTGACATCCACTTGGAATAATTTAAAATTCATAAAGCATGCATATGCAAGTAAAAGCCTAATTATTTCTAATCTAGCAACAGGTACAAAGGTCTCATCAAAATCAATTCCCTCTTCTTGATTATAATACTTTGCAACTAATCTTGCTTTATTCCTAATTATTTTTTCATGTTCATCCAGTTTATTTCTATATACCCATTTTGTGCCAATTACTGGATAATTTTTAGGTCTTGATACTAAAGTCCATTCATTATTTCTTTCAAATTGATTAAGTTCTTCTTGCATTGCATTTATCCAATTATAATCTTTTTCAGCTTCATCTATGGTTTTAGGTTCAAGATGAGAAATAAATACAAAATGATTGTATGCATCTCTAAGTGAAGAACGAGTTCTTACTCCATGTGTAGGATCACCAATGATTAGTTCCTTAGGGTGATTGTGATCATACCTCCATTCTTTGGGTAGATCATTTGTACCTTGAGGTTGTTCTTGTTGTTCTTCACCTTCACATCCTGTTTATTTTCATATTCTTCATCATTTTGAATTGTTGAGTCTTTTAAGGTGAGCTCCTTCATTCCTTCTATAAGAGGATCTGCATCATCAATATCTTTATTCTTCCTTGAGGGAAGATCATTAGTCTCACAAAAAATAACACGTATTAACTCCTCTACTACTAAAGTTCTTTTGTTAAAAACTCTAAAAGCTTTGCTAGAAGAGAAATAACCAAGAAAAATAGCTTCATCGAATTTTGTATCAAATTTTTCTAATCTTTCTTTACCGTTGTTCAAAACGAAACATCGACAACCAAAAACGTGTAAATATGCAATATTTTGTTTTCTTCCTTTTCAAAGCTCATAAGGTATTTTCTTTAGTATTGGTCTAACTAAACCATGATTTAATATATAATATACCGTGTTAATTGCTTCCATTCAAAAGTACCTTGGGAGCTTGCTTTCACATAGCATGGTACGGATCATTTCTTCAAAGGTCCTATTTTTTCTTTCTACTACCCAATTTTGTTGGAGTATCCTAGGTGCTGAAAAATTATGGTCAATACCTTTTTCATTATAAAACTTTTTAAAATCTTAATTTTTAAATTCGGTTCCATGATCACTTTGAATATTTTAAATTAAAATTTTTTTTTATTAATAACTCTTCAATAAAATTTTGAGAACACATGAAAAGTTTCATCCTTATGTCCCAAAAAGAAAACCCATGTAAAATAAGAGAAATCATCAATAATTACAAAGCCATAATATTTTTCACCTAAACTAGTAGTTCTAGTGGATCCAAATAAATCTATGTGCAATAATTCTAATGGCCTAGAAGTTGAAGCAATATTTTTAGATTTGAATGAGATTTTTATTTGTTTATCCAGTTGGCATACATCATAAATTCTATTCTTTTCAAAATTTAATTTAGGTAAACCGATAATTAATTCTTTTTTAATAAATTTTGAAAATGAATGCATGCTAATATGTGCAAGCCTACGGTGCCAAAGCCAACTAATCTCATTAGTTTTGGCATTCAAGGCTACTAGATATTGCATGTTTATTTTGAAAAGATCATTCAAATCTACCATATAAATATTACTATATCTATGCCCAACAAATTTAATGCCTTCATCATTGGGACTAGTTACTATGCATAATGAAGATTCAAAAATAACTTTGTACCCTTTGTCACAAAATTGACTAATGCTTAATAGATTATATTTTAAACCATCTACTAATAAAATATTTTTAATATACTTGGAGGGAATGATACCAATATTACCTATACCGATGATCTTTCTATTGCTATTATCTCCAAAGATGACCATCCCTCCATCTTTTGCATCAGTGTGATGAATTGGGATTCATCGCCGGTCATGTATCTTGAGCACCCACTATCAAGATACCATTTTTGATTTGTTCTTTGGGATGCAAGACACACCTGCATGCAAAAATCAAATTTTTACTTTAGGTACCCAAGCTTTCTTGGATCCTTTTTGGTTAGTCACAATGGTTCCTTTTGAAACCCATATTTTCTTCACATTAGAATTTTTAGATTTGTTAGAGAAACAAGTATAGAATTTGTGTCCTACTTTACCACATTTAAAGTAACTAATATTTAAAAACTTATTGCTTGATGAGTTCGCATAAATATTTTTCAAAAATTTTTGTTTCTTTAAAGGGTTGTAGCCAAGACCGGCTTTATCATAAACGGTCTTTTGATTATCAAGTATCATTTGAAGTTTGATTGAACTAAGAGTGAACTTTTCTACCATAGGTTTTAACTTAGCAATTTTATTTTTCAAGTTTAGATTTTCTTGTGTCAAGACTAATTTTTCATTTGAAATAATTTTATTTTTTTAGTAAAGATTGATTCTTTGATTTTAATTCTTTGTTCTTTACCCCTAACTTCTTTAGATCATCAACTAGATCATAAAATGCTTATTAAAGTTTTTCAAAAGTAAAGTCATCAGGAGTTTCAGCATTTACCCCATTTTCATGTACCATAAGGCATAAGTTGGCTTGCTCATGTGAATCTTCTTCTTCATATTATTTCATGCTTAGCTCATGTGTCATTAGCGATCCTAGAAGCTCCTCCAAGGGTAAGACATTCAGATCTTTCGCTTCTTGGATTGCAGTCACTTTTGCCTCTCAAGTCCTTGGTAAAGACCTAAGAATCTTTCTCATAAGATCGCTGTTAGAATAAGACTTACCAAGACTTTTTAGATCATTAATAATATCCGTAAAGCGAGTAAATATTTCAGTTGTTGATTCATCATGCTCCATTTTAAAGAGTTCATATTTGTGCACAAGCATGTTAATTTTTGATTCCTTAATTTTATTAGTGCCTTCATGAGTTACTTCTAACATATCCTATATTTTCATAGCCGATATGCATGTTGAAATGTGATTAAACTTATTAGCATCTAAAGCACAATATAAAACATTCATGGCTTTAGCATTGAGTTGAGCTATTTTTTTGTCAACCTCATTCCATTCTCTTTCGAGTTTGGTTGATTCTATACCATCAATTATTTTAGTGGGTGTATATGGTCCATTAACTATGATACTCCACATATCATAGTCAAGTGTCTGAATAAAAATTTTTATTCGAGCTTTCCAATAGGTGTAGTTTGACCCATTGAAAAGTAGAGGTCGGTTTGTGGACTGCCCCTCAACTAGTGAAGCACCAACTTGAGTTGCCATAGATCTTTAGCTTTTTGATGGTTAAATCAAAGTAGGGCTAGAGCATCGAGCTCTGATACCACTTGTTGCCCAGCTATATAATCCAAGAGGGGGGGTGAATTAGATTTTTAAAAAATTTAATGTTAATTTAGAACTATGAGGATTAAATAACAATGAGCAGAATATATGTAGAGAGTGATTTAAGCAAGGTATAAAAATTAAATGCAAGAATGCAAGTAGATAAGAAAATTTAGAAAGAGAGCAAGTCAGCATGTTGGGTATAAAATACCCGCAGCCGAATTCAACAGCAGAACGGCTCCGCCCGGACTCCTACGGGAGCCGGGCTCCTCCATCAACAGCAGAATGGCTCCGCCCGGACTCCTATGGGAGCCGGGCTCCTCCATCAACAGCAGAACGGCTCCGACCCGGACTCTTACGGGAGCCGGGCTCCTCCATCAACAGCGGAACGGCTCCGCCCGGACTCCTACGGGAGCCGGGCTTCTCCATCAACAGCGGAACGGCTCCGCCCGGACTCCTACGGGAGCTGGGCTCCTCCATCAACAGCGAAACGGCTCCGCCCGGACTCCTACGGGAGCCGGGCTCCTCCATCAACAGCAGAACGGCTCCGCCCGGACTCCTACGGGAGCCGGGCTTCACCATCGACAGCAGTGGCAGCTCCGCCCGGGCTCCGCTCTCGATACCAATTGCTGGGGGAGCCGAGCCTTAAGGGAGCCAATGACTACAGCCGCAGGCAGACTCCTCCCGGACTCCTACAAAGGCCGAACTCCGACCACTGCCGAGCCTTGATCAACAGATCTATGTCCCTTGGCAGATAACAATAACTGCCATGATCCTGTTCCACTTCCTGTAGCGGATTCCACACGGCTCCACCTCCCCCTGCGACAGGTGCTGCACGATCCCACTACTCTCTGACAGGTTGTGTCAACAGCTATGATGCTGCTCCGCTCCCTGCGGCAAGTGCTGCACGATCCCACTACTCGCCGACAACTAGCAGTAACGGACGCCGCCCCACTACCTGCAACAGGCCCTATGTGGCGGGATATGACGATGGCCGCGTGTCTGCTCCATTATCTTTCGCAATCAATTCCCCTGACCATGGGCGGCCCACTACCAGGCGGTTACACACGTCGCCATCAGTCCGTTGCCTCCCCCGCCTATAAAAGGGGGGACTCAGATACGTTATTTTTTAAGCTCTTTTGCCTTATCTCCAAACTCTGCTAAATTCTCCGTTCGAGCACTCCATTCTTGTTGAGGCAGAGAATTGACTTGAGCATCGGAGGATCTTGCCGGAGCAACCCCACCTCCGGTTTAGACTTCCCTTGCAGGTCCCGGCGGCGACCGCGGCTTCCTCAACTCCAGCTTCTCCGGTGCAGGCGAATTTTTGCACCAACAGGATTGGCGCTAGAAGGAGGGGGTGTGTCTTCGCAGCACCCTTGTTCTTGAAGGAGCGCTCAACGGACCCGCTTCCGGCCATCTTTTCTGGCACCCAATCCTCTTTTTCCCATCCGATGCCCTCCCGTGAGGTTTCCGCACAACAACCTCCGGCTATGGTTGATGATAAAGGGTGGCCGGATGACCAGCCTTCGTCGGATTCCATCAACGTCATCTCGGGAGAATCCCGACCGGAGGCAACCAGCACATCAGCTGCACCCCTCAAGCGGCCAAGAGTTGAAGAGCCCATAGCCTTCACTGAAGAAGATGCCCAGGGAGTCCAATTCCCTCATAACGATGCGGTCGTAGTTTCCTTGAACATAGCAAATTATGATGTCCGTCGCATTCTCGTCGACAACGGAAGTTCGGCCGACATCTTATTCTACAGCGCCTATTCGAGAATGGCCGCTCTTGGCGGTCATCTAAGGCCGATGTGCTCTCCCCTGATAGGGTTTACTGGTGACGCCGTTCCGACGGAAGGAATGATAGCTCTAACTGTGACCGCTGGTCAGCATCCAAAGCAGTCTAGAGCCCTGGTGAATTTCCTGGTGGTAAAGGCGCCGTCTGCCTACAATGCAATTCTCGGCCGACCCGGCCTCAATGCCCTTAAGGCCGTTGTTTCAACCTACCATTTGAAGTTGAAGTTCCCCACTGACAAGGGGATTGGAGAAGTTCGGGGAGACCAAGCGCTGGCCAGGCACTGCTACAATATTGCCCTGCAAAGAAGCGATCAAGCGGACCTCTGTCCAGTCGACGGGTTGGATGCGCGCGACGACCTCACTGAAGAGAGGGGCGGCCCGATCGAGGATCTAATACCAATTCCTTTGAATGATGGGAATGCGGAGCATGTGGTGTTAATTGGCTCCAACCTGGAGGAGGAGGTGCGGACGCATCTCATGGATTTCCTTCGAAGGAATGCGGACGTTTTCGCATGGGTCCCGGTGGATATGCCGGGGATTGAGACAGAAGTCGTGGAACATCATCTGGCGGTCGACCCTAAACATCGGCCAACAAAAGAAAAAATCCGGAGTCATGCCCCGGAGAGGCAGAAGGCGATAGCCGAGGAAGTGGATAAACTTCTCAAGGCCGGATTCATCAAAGAGGTCAATTATCCAGAGTGGATCTCCAATGTTGTCTTAGTCAAGAAAGCAAACGGCAAGTGGAGGATGTGTATCGACTTCAAAAAGCTGAATAAAGCTTGCCCAAAGGACAGCTACCCCCTTCCCAGGATCGACCAACTGGTGGATGCTACCTCGGGCCACGAGCTTCTCACTTTCATGGATGCATTCTCCGGCTATAACCAGATTAGAATGGCATCGGAAGATGAAGAAAAGACTGCTTTTATCACTAATCGCGGCCTTTACTGTTACAGGGTTATGCCGTTCGGCCTCAAGAATGCGGGTGCAACCTATCAACGACTGGTGAACAAAATCTTCAAGGAGCAGATCGGTCGAAATATGGAAGTTTATGTGGATGATATGCTTGTGAAAAGCAGGTCTTCCGGGAATCATGTCGCCGACCTCGAAGAAACCTTTGGCGCTCTTCGAAAGTATAGAATGAAGCTGAACCCGACCAAATGCGCCTTTGGGGTAACCTCGGGAAAGTTCCTGGGCTTCATGGTATCGGGGCGCTGGATCGAGGCCAATCCGAAGAAAATCCGCGCCATCCAAAATATGATTGCCCCAAGATCGATCAAAGAGGTTCAGTGCCTCACAGGAAGAATTGCGGCTCTCAATCGCTTTGTCGCAAGGTCGGCCGAGCGATGTCTGCCCTTCTTTCAAACTCTCAAGCAGCCGAAAAACTTCTGTTGGACCCCTGAATGCCAACAGGCATTCGAAGAATTGAAAAGCTATCTTGGCTCACCCCCACTGCTGGCAAAGCCCGAGCCCAAAGAGGAATTATTTTTGTACCTGGCAGTCTCTCCCACAGCCCTTGCAGCCGTCCTTGTTAAGGAGGAAATGAAAGTCCAGCGATCGGTCTACTACATTAGTCGCGTGTTGAGGGACGCCGAGATCAGGTATACTAAATTAGAAAAACTGACCTACGCCTTGTTGATTGCAGCTCGGAGACTCCGACCTTATTTTCAAGGGCACACGGTGACGTTACTCACCGATCAACCGATCAAGGCGGTTTTACACCGAGTTGATATCTCCGGAAGAATGGCGAAATGGGCCATCGAGCTCACAGAATTCGACATCAACTACAAGCCTAGACCGGCGATAAAAGCCCAAGTGTTGGCGGATTTCATAGTAGAATGCACCATCCCCGAGGAGGCTGAACCTGAGCAAAACAAAATTGACGACCTGAGGACTTAACCGAACTCCCCCGACGAAGAAGCCAGTTCATCCGATAACTGTTGGACCCTCCATGTGGACGGATCGTCCAACATGGCAGGCGCGGGTGCAGGCCTGATCTTGACCAGCCCGGAGGGAGTCGTTGCGGAGTACGCTTTGCATTTCGAATTCCCCGCAACGAACAATGGAGCGGAGTATGAAGCTCTGATCGCAAGATTGAGGATCGCTAAGGAGCTTGGAATAGGCCAACTCCGGGTGCACAGCGACTCCCAACTTGTGGTGGGGCAGGTCAGCGGGAGCTTTGAAGCACGGGAGGACAGTATGGCCAAATATCTCGAAAAGGCGAAGGAGTTCATCCCTGCCTTTGACAATTTCAACATCAGGCAAATTCCGAGGTCGGAGAACATTAGAGCCGATCTTCTCTCCAAACTGGCGACATCGGTTCCGGCCGAATTGCCAAAGGGCGTCCTCTTTGAAGTTTTAAAACAACCAAGTACGGAAGAACCGCGACTCATAATGGAGATCGACCACGAGCCCAGCTGGGTCGACCCACTAATAACTTATCTTAGAGATGGGATTCTCCCCCAGGATGCGAAAGAAGCCCGGAAACTCCGAAATCAAGCCTCCCGGTACATCCTTTATGAAGGCAAATTATACAAAAGATCGTACTCCTTGCCTCTCTTGAGATGCCTCTGATCCTCAGAAGCTGACTACGCTCTATGGGAAGTGCACGAGGGAGCTTGCGGAAGCCATTTAGGTGCCAGGTCTCTATCCCACAAGCTACTCCGCCAAGGGTATTACTGGCCAACAATGCACCAAGATTCAATTGAATATGTCAAAAAGTGTGATCGATGCCAGAGGTACGCCAACGTCCAGAGATAACCTGCTACCGAGCTTACACCCTTGAGCGCCCCATGGCCTTTTGAGCAATGGGGAATGGATATTCTTGGCCCCTTTCCCATGGCGTCTGGTCAAAGGAAATTCCTCCTTGTAGCGATCGACTACTTCACCAAATGGGTCGAGGCCGAGCCACTAGCCAAAATCACAGAAGCGAAGGTGCAGGATTTCGTCTGGAAATCGATCGTGTGCAGGTTCGGTTTGCCTAGAACCCTCATCACTGATAATGGACGGCAATTCACGGGAGCCAGGTTTGCTGAATTCTGTGAAGATCTAAACATCTCCCACAAATTCACATCAGTAGCCCATCCCCAGGCGAACGGCGAAGCCGAGGTAACAAACAGAACCCTTTTGCAGGGGATTAAGACCAGGCTCGAAAGAGCAAAAGGGACTTGGGCGGACGAACTTTATCATGTACTATGGGCTTATCGGACCACCCAGAGGTTGCCTACAGGAGAGACTCCCTTTGCTCTAGCCTTTGGTACGGAAGCCGTCATCCCGATCGAGCTTAAACTCCCGTCGGCACGAGTCGTGGCATTCGACGAACCCCAAAATGCGCAAAGTCTCAGAGCCAACCTCGACCTACTGGAAGAAAGGCGGGAGATTGCTCAGGTTCGAATGGCAGCCTACAGACAGAAAGTTGCCCGATATTACAACGCCCGAGTGAAGAACAAGGCATTCAAAGCAGGGGATCTAGTGCTCCGACGAGCTGCTGTCTCACAACCTCAGGGCCAGGGGAAGCTCGCCCCAAACTGGGAGGGACCTTATGAGGTCAAGGAAGTAGTCCGACCTGGAACTTATTATCTCAGGGAACTCGGGGGAGCTGACCTCCCGCGACCGTGGAGCTCAGAAAACTTACGGATGTACTACCAGTGATTTCGTCCTGATCAAAAAAAATGCGTGCCCATTTATCTTAGGACAATTCAAGCAGACGGTATCAAAAATGAGAGGGCAACCTTATAAAAGTTGAAGGCCCGGTTCTTTTAGATCGGATGGGGGGAGAGGCCTTGCAACGCCCATATGTGCCCCCACAGCCCTGTTAGGGACAGGAGGAGAACCTCGCCCTAACTTGAGCAAAGTCGAAGGCCCGGTTCTTTTAGACCGGATGGGGGGAGAGGCCTTGCAACGCCCATATGTGCCCCCACAGCCCTGTTAGGGATAGGAGGAGAACCTCGCCCTAACTTGAGCAAAGTCGAAGGCCCGGTTCTTTTAGACCGGATGGGGGGAGAGGCCTTGCAACGCCCATATGTGCCCCCACAGCCCTGTTAGGGACAGGAGGAGAACCTCGCCCTAACTTGAGCAAAGTCGAAGGCCCGGTTCTTTTAGACCGGATGGGGGGAGAGGCCTTGCAACGCCCATATGTGCCCCCACAGCCCTGTTAGGGACAGGAGGAGAACCTCGTCCTAACTTGAGCAAAGTCGAAGGCCCGGTTCTTTTAGACCGGATGGGGGGAGAGGCCTTGCAACGCCCATATGTGCCCCCGCAGCCCTGTCAGGAACAGGAGGAGAACCTCGTCCTGACATGAGCAAAGTGGAAGACCCGGACTCCTACGGGAGCCGGGTCCCTACGCCAAGAAGACTTCACCCGGGCTCCTACGGGAGCCGGGTTCCGCCGCGAAAAAGGCCTCGCCCGGACTCCTACGGGAGCCGGGTCCCTACGCCAAGAAGACTTCACCCGGGCTCCTACGGGAGCCGGGTTCCGCCGTAAAAAAGGCCTCGCCCGGACTCCTACGGGAGCCGGGTCCCTACGCCAAGAAGACTTCACCCGGGCTCCTATGGGAGCCGGGTTCCGCCGCAAAAAAGACTTCGCCCGGACTCCTACGGGAGCCGGGTCCCTATGCAACGAAGACTTCACCCGGACTCCTACGGGAGCCGGGTTCCGCCGCCAAGAAACCTTCGCCCGGACTCCTACGGGAGCCGGGTTCCGCCGCTAAGAAGGCTTCGTCCAGACTCCAACGGGAGCCGGGCCCCGCCATCGGCAGCAACAAAGGCTTCGCCCGGACTCCTACGGGAGCCGGGTTCCACCGACAACGACAGCTACAGGACAACTCCACCCGGACTTCTACGGAAGCCGGGCTTTATTTCGGCCTTATTTGTGACTTTGATTACAGAAAAACTTTGCCCCGACTTTTACAAGAACTGAGCTACTCCAACCTCCGGAGAGCTTCTCCGTTCGGACTATCAAGGGAGCCGAACTTAGCTTCGACTTCAGCGGAGAAAAATCCAAGCAAACCTGACAAGCGGATATCTTCGAACGACATAAAAGCTGAAAAGAAGCTCGGCGAATGACGACCCCGCATGAGCTGAAAGGGTCACCGACGATTCTGGAACGACGTAACACAGACAAAGAGAAGGAAAGGAAAATGAAGGAGTTCGGCGGACAACTATTCAACACAAGATGCAAACAAGGTACTGAAATCACTTTTTTATTTAACAGAAGTACACATTACAGGACCCGGTGGGTCAGGAAAAAAGAAGATACACGTCATCGCAAGTGTCACGGGCACGGTTCGGGCAGGACGAACCAGAGACCGCTCCGAGCTACGAACTCCGTCTCTATCCTTCTCAGTCGCATTCTCCAGCGCGTGTAACAGCTCTCGCCCATCTCGCCTCATTCTGTTCCCGAGGTCCCAACTTTAGCGGGAAAGGGGTGGAGTTGATCCCCGAAGGCGGAGGAGGCAACGACGACCACCGCCCGAGACGCTCCGGCAAGGTCGGCATGCGTTACTTCCACCGTCCCCGCAACAAGTTCTACTACCCCACCGTCAACGCCGACCGCCTCTGGTCTCTCGACCCCGACGGCGTCAAGGATCCCGTCATGGCTTGTGACGTCTATTCTGCCCTCTTGACCGGTATCACCCTGCCTTGCTGCCCCGAGATTCGCGGGCAGAATAGCTTCCCCGACAGCCCCCGTTATTAAACCCCTGTTGTTCAAGGAATTCTTCCTTGGACTCCCTCTAGAGCGACGGAGATTCTCACCGGCCGCCATTCTCCTTCTCTCCTTCCTCCAAACCCTAAGAATTCCCTCGAGGACAGCCTCCCGAGTGGATAACATGGTATAAGGGAAGGAAACAGGGACTGGGGCGAGAGGAGCAGGACTCTCAGATGAAAGAACAACGCCAGAATGAAGCTACGAAGGGGCCGAGGGGTTTAAATAGCCGATGGATCCTGGCGCAGTTATGGCGGCGGGTATTCTTGGGCCAACTGATGTGTGCCGCATGGCGCGCTTATCCCCTTCACCGTCATCGAGGGTTGACCACTCGCGAATTCTCGCAGAGCGACGCTTAGGATTGCATTTCGATGGGAGCTCCGAAAAGACTTTACAAGTCACCTTCATCAAAAAACGGATTCTGACGTGCGCGCATTAAATGGGGGCGGCGGTGTGCAAAGTTCGAAGGGGCGATTCCGGCTGCGTGCATCTCTCTCTGTGTACTTCCTTCGCTTGAAATTCAAACTCGAAAGTAGGGGGACTGGTGTTGGGTATAAAATACCCGCAGCCGAATTCAACAGCAGAACGGCTCCGCCCGGACTCCTACGGGAGCCGGGCTCCTCCATCAACAGCAGAACGGCTCCGCCCGGACTCCTACGGGAGCCGGGCTCCTCCATCAACAGCAGAACGGCTCCGCCCGGACTCCTACAGGAGCCGGACTCCTCCATCAACAGCAGAACGGCTCCGTCCGGACTCCTACGGGAGCCGGGCTCCTCCATCAACAGCAGAACGGCTCCGCCCGGACTCCTACGGGAGCCGGGCTCCTCCATCAACAGCAGAACGGCTCTGACCCGGACTCCTACGGGAGCCGGGCTCGTCCATCAACAGCGGAACGGCTCCGCCCGAACTCCTACGGGAGCCGGGCTTCTCCATCAACAGCGGAACGGCTCCGCCCGGACTCCTACGGGAGTCGGGCTCCTCCATCAACAGCGGAACGGCTCCGCCCGGACTCCTACGGGAGCCGGGCTTCACCATCGACAGCAGTTGCAGCTCCGCCTGGGCTCCGCTCTCGATACCAATTGCTGGGGGAGCCGAGCCTTAAGGGAGCCGAGCCTCATCCCTGACGCCAACGACTACAGCCGCAGGCAGACTCCTCCCGGACTCCTACAAAGGCCGAACTCCGACCACTGTCGAGCCTTGATCAACAGATCTATGTCCCTTGGCAGATAACAATAACTGCCATGATCCTGTTCCACTTCCTGTAGCGGATTCCACACGGCTCCACCTCCCCCTGCGACAGGTGCTGCACGATCCCACTACTCTCTGACAGGCTGTGTCAACAGCTATGATGCTGCTCCGCTCCCTGCGGCAAGTGCTGCACGATCCCACTACTCACCGACAACTAGCAGTAACGGACGCCGCCTCACTACCTGCAACAGGCCCTATGTGGCGGGATATGATGATGGCCGCGTGTCTACTCCATTATCTTTCACAATCAATTCCCCTGACCATGGGCGGCCCACTACCAGGCGGTTACACACGTCGCCATCAGTCCGTTGCCTCCCCCGCCTATAAAAGGGGGGACTCAGATACGTTATTTTTTAAGCTCTTTTGCCTTATCTCCAAACTCTGCTAAATTCTCCGTTCGAGCACTCCATTCTTGTTGAGGCAGAGAACTGACTTGAGCGTCGGAGGGTCTTGCCGGAGCAACCCCACCTCCGGTTTAGACTTCCCTTGCAGGTCCCGGCGGCGACCGCGGCTTCCTCAACTCCAGCTTCTCCGGCGCAGGCGGATTTTTGCACCAACACAGCACAACATAAACAAACAAGATTTATAGTGATTCGGTGCCAACCTTGAACCTACATCCACTCTCCAAGCTCCTACTTGAGAATTCAAATCCACTAAACTGTATTCAACAAGAATACAACGTCGGTACCTCCGACTCTAGCTATCCCAAGCTAGAATACTTGTTTCTCAGGTACAAACCAATCCGATACAATCCGATTCAAGATTTGGACCAATCTTTTCAAGGTTTGGAACCCTTCCAAAACTAAAGATCAAGATAAAACAGAGTATGTGAGTTAATCACACAAAAATATAAATTTAGCTCCTTTAATGAGCAAATAAAACTTTAAATGTACTTTACATAATAAGAAGGAAGCTTTTATGATTTCTCTCAAGGTGGTTGAAGACTTGAATGAGCTCTTGAGGGATTGGTGAACTTGAAATGAAAGCTTCTTTAACTTCAAGAGGGCTCTTTGCTTAGGGCTGAAATGAATGCTCGAAGAACTTTGCTTATTCCCTCCTTGAAGTGCCTTTTATAACTTCAAATGATGGTGGAGAGTAATCTGGATAGATTTAGAGCAGTTGGAGATCATTAAATGAGTATTAAATGCAACCAAAATGAGCTGAAAACTAGCCATTGTGGAGTTTTTCCGTCACAGGGATCGAGTCATAGGGTCGACTCATGCACATAAGTCGACTCATAGGATCGACTTCTGTGACATAGAACAGAAAATGACTGTTCTGTAATTTTAACGTACACAGCAACAGAGATCGACTCATAGGGTCGACTCATGCACAGGGGTCGACTCAATTGGGTATGCCAGCCAAAAAATTAGTGTGCCGTTCAGCCCCTTTTGACATGAGTCGACTCATGGGGTCGACTCAATTTTATAAACATGATTTTCTTTCAAAATATATATCCAAAAATTTTAAAATTACCTCCAATAGATCATAAATCTTCTGTTCTTGCTCTTGAGGCTTTCGAGTTTGGTCTTAATAAAATTATGATTTTGTCGCTGATAAACAATAAATCTTTTTTCAAGCTAAAATCATTAGTAACCCCCCCAAATACTTTGTAATCATCAAAATCAATTCAAGGAGCAACAGTACTGATGCTAGCCAAAATATGAATTTGGAAGAAGAGGTTTGTACTGAAGCTAACCTAATAGAAAAACATGAGCTTAGTACTGATGCTGATCTAAGTGAAGAAAAGAAGAGAGTGGATGAGTTATCTGAGATATATCCATCAAAAGTTCCATTTTCTTCAACCCAAAAAGTCAGTTCTTCTTCTTTAGAATCACCATCCCCTCTAGAATTGAAATCGTCCTCAATCACACTTGAGAATACATGTTTAGAATCAAATGGCATCCTTCCAGTATCCATTGCATCGAACTTAACTCTTAAACTAAAAACTCAATTTATGAGCATTATAGAAGAACAAATAGGAGAAATTCTCAACAAACAAAGGTCTGGAAATTATCTTACTACAATTAAAAATTAGGATGTGAACTACCTTTTGAAGATTGGTAATAAAATATTAAAATTTATTATAGACCATCTTTCTGAGATTGACAATCCAAAACCATTGGAATTTATCAATCTAATATTCGACATGGGATAGGTGAGAGAATCAGCATGATTGGCTGAAGACGGTAAACTTAGCGCTTCTTGGAAGGCAACCCAGTTTTCAAGTTTTCAATTTTTGCTTTTGCCTTTGCTTTCTTTTGCATTTTATTTAGGATAATCGAGTCTTACTTTGTGTCTTTTGTAGGGATCTGAAAATAATCTTAGCTAAGTTGGGGGGAGAATTAGTTTTGAAAAGACTTATGGATCAGGTGATATCTCTCCTTTTCTTTCTCTTTACATGCACCCTTCATTTTTCCTACTCCATTGAGGACAATGTCGATTAAGTTGGAGGGAAGAATAATTTTTTTTTAAGTCCTCAAGTAAGTTAGTATTTAGTATTTAAGCATCTGATTACACTTAAGAATCAAGTTAAACCAAGCATTTTTTAAAAAAAAATTGATGTACAGATCAAAAAGTTTGTGAGATATTGAGGGATCAAGTGTTAAGAAAACTCAATAAAGAGTTAAGTTTAGAACTTAAATAGTTTTCTTTGAGTATTTCTAAATTTTTCTACCAGCATCAAAGAAGTGTTTACTTCTTATGGGCTTGTGTAAAGTAACTATATATTTCTTTATATATTTAAAAAAAAAAATTTCAAGTACTTCATGCTGAGTAACCAGGCCTCTTTGCTTAAGCAAGCATTGAGTTTCGTATCAAAAGATATGAAGGGCAAAGAAACTTTATTGTAAAGCTAGTTTTAACTCGTAGCCTGTTTGATTCGAGCAAGTAGGTTCGAGGGATATTCTATACCTAGTGCCCTAATATCGTCTGGTTTGGGAGTCACTGACTGAAAACTTACTATATGGGTCAAACAGAAAGCTTAAGGGGTTAAGACACTCAATAGTAGTATAACATTTCAAAAAAAAAAAAGAGAAAAAAAAATCAATTAATAAATGAAGGACGAAAGTAACAATATACTTGTCCATGTGAAGGTGAATGATTTGGAGATAAAGGTAGCGATAATTTGAAAAAGATCAGAAAAGATTTAGTGTTCTTAGTTTAACTCTCATATTAACTAGTATTAATACCCCAATGACATACCTCATTTACACTCTACTGAATATCAGTGGTCCTTTTGAAAATTATTTGGTGAAATTTGAGATTTTAAGTTAAACGGTATTTGATTTTAATTTTTTTTTTTACTCAAGGACGAGCAAAGTTCAAGTTGGGAAGTATGATAAGTGGTATATTTTTATATTTATTGAAGATATTTTTGATAATTTATGGTGCTAACATCTTCATAAAAACCCTAATTTCATGAATTTATTAAATTTTCTTAAAAAATAAGTGATTTTGAAAAAAAATATAAAATTAGATATATTTATAAAAAAATAGATGTTAATTTAATTAAGCAATTTAAGTATCAAAATGAAGAAAAATTTAATGCATATTTTTTTTAATTTTTCAGATGAAAATCAGAGCGAAAATGGAGCTAAAATATCCTAAAAAATATAAAAAAAAAGCCTTCGATGTACGGTGGACCGACCGCTCGGTCCACAGAGCCAGGGTGCGGTCCACAGGAATAGTTACGTGGTCCACAGGCGTGGCTCACAGTGAGAGAAAGATCTTGGGTGCGATCCAACGATTGAGATTTAATTTGAAGATCGATCCAACGGTTGCTATTCATTGCTTGATTATAAGAGGGGTTTTTGCATGATCCGATGGTCCAGAAGTGATCCATCACGTGATCCAACGATTGAGGATGCTCCTGACTGAGAATAAGAGATTATCAGCATGATCCGACGGTCCAGAATCAATCTCAAGTATGATCGAACGGTTGTGGTTCAATCCGACTTTGATAAAGATTAAAACTATGGATTTTGGATAGATCTGGGTGGTTCAAGCTCCATCCGATGGCTAGAAATATTTCTAAGGGGATTAATATGATTTCTAAGGGTTTTAGGACTCCTTTTTCTATCAAAAAATTATGAAAAATTTATCTATAAATAGGAGATCTGAGAATAAGCTTTGGGAGCAAAAAAATTGAGTATAAAGTATAGAAAAAAATAGAAAAAAAATTAAATAACTTTAGAGACCTAAAGAAAAAGAAGAAAAAAAGTTGGTTCGCTCTACAGAGTACGACAGAAGATGGAGAGGTCATCACATCTTCCCGACGAGGCTTTGTTGATCAACTTCAGATCCTTGTTATAGTTTTATTTTATTTTATTATTCTTTTTAAATTTTTTGTACTTAAATTTTAATTTTAATTAATACAAAATTTATTTTTTTGTACTTTAAATTTTTATTTTTTATTTTTTGTAAGTAGATGCTAGGATCTAGTTAGTAGATCTTAGTACCTGATTTATTTTATATTTTTTAAATTTTTATTATTTATTTTTATTGCAAGTAGATGCTAGGATCTAGTTAGTAGATCTTAGTACTCGATTTATTTTTTACACTTTTAATTTTTATTTTTTGACTTAAATTACTTTCTCTAAAATTTTATTTTTTTTTGTAAAATCAAAGATTTCAAGTCAAAATCCTACCTTCTCTGTGGATTGAACCCGACTCACTACTTTCTACATGTTTTTAATTTTTATTGAAGTCAGAATTTGATTGATAATCATGGTATCCTAATGACAGCATCGCGATCGTATCAAGGAGCTATTTGCTAGAAAAATTTTAAGCAACATACTGTGGCCAATTCTGTATGCAAAGCGGAATATATTGCTGCATCGGATGCTGCAAAGGAGGCGGTGTGGTTGCGAAAGTTCATTATCGAGCTAGGAGTTGTACCTTTCATTGATGGCTCATTCACTGTTGGGTTTCCACCATGCAGTGGAAAGTAATTTTTAAAATTTTTTAAAACACTCAAATCAATAGCTATATCAAATAAAACTATTGAGCCGAACCCAAAATCCTAGAATCACCTTGCCGAATACGATCAAAGCAAATTTAAGCATGCAAAGAGATAGAATATTATACTTTAACTGAAATAAAAAAGTGACATGTTTGTGTTCTCCACAAGATCCCAAAATAGAAGTCCTCCAATGGTAATCCACATGAAAGTTGGCCAAGGTCCTTCCCAACTGGTGTGCATCCGCAGCCTTGTCTTCTTAAGAATACTGTCAACTTCAAACTTGTGTCACGATCGCACCAAAGTCCAATTGCTTTTGATCTTACCACCAAAATGATACTAAGAAGACATTATTCAGATGTCATACAATCTAAGATTTAATTTTTAGCTACAATATATAAAAAAACTAAATCCTAGGGCACTCCAGCAACACTTACTAAAAATCTCACCATCCTTGTAGCAACTTTTGCCACTCAAATTTCTCTCTTTTTTTTTCAGATTTTTTTTCAGATTCTTTCCTATGATTTTCACATCTCTTCTCTCTAGCTCACTTAAAAATCTTAGCCAGAAGCTATCTGGGGCATCCCCTATAAATAGGAGACCAGGGGACATTACATGGGATGAAGGGGCGTCAACCTTTGGCACTCCAACTTTCCATGCACCAAATAAATTTAGTGAGTAAATTTTTGGTGATTTAGATACTTAAAGTAGAAGGACTCTTCCTTCTCTATATGCCATAAAAACTCCATTAATTTTTGGCATCAAAATATAGGATTTCTGATTTATCTTCTAAGGCAACATGTTTAATAAAGAGCCTTCTTTAAGAAGGACTCTTTATTTCTCATGCTGATTTGAGGTGGGTGGCAATTATATTTTTGTATGGCTTTTAGTGAACATAGAAGAGTCCTTTTCCATTTGAAATTGGTCTAAGTTGGATAAAGATCCAATCCAAATTGATCCAAATCTATTAGGTCAAAGCCAACTGGTCTAGGTTAGCTCAAATACTTTGAACCAAACCAATTTGGAAACTTGGGTTAATACAATGTGCTAGCATATCAAATTAACCCATAGAATTTATATTAAACTCTAATTAAATTAGATCAAAGCTAAATTTTAAAGTGTGTGACCCATTGAATTTCAAATCTAACCAGTAGTGGACTCAAACTTTTGACGTAATCCTAATCCGATGAGATTAAATCACCCGAAGAGTCCCAATCTACTTGGACTCTTCCAAATTGATTCCAGAATCAAATTCTTTCAATTTTTATCAAGCCCACAAGTCAAGATTGATATCTAACAACATGTCATGACTATCCAAAAGATTTAAAATTTTGATAAAAAATTATCAAAATATCCTTCAGTGGCAAGTTCCCGTATAATTCAATCCTTCAGTCAAACAACATCCCAGATGAGCTATGGGTATGAAAATATATCAAATCCAATCACTTATCTTTATGTATCTCGATCTGAAGGTGATGATTCAGTTGATGATAATTAGAAATTCTTTTCTAATTATCACCCTGCTTTGGCCAAAGATTTTCAGAATTACTGTCCTATAAGATCACATAGGATGTTCGCTCTCCTTATTAGGAATGATTGATCCCTTATTGATCACTTACAACCTCCATGCACACTTCACCATATCCAGAACACCCCACACAAGGATCAAAGAATCAAGTTAAGTAGTGAACCAAAATATGGATCCATATACACAAGGTACCATGGTGACCTCAGGTCAAAGGATCACTTACACAACTCCCACTAGAGAATTATTAGTTGACACGTAAATAAGACTCTATCTGATTATTCTCTCGTACGTCAATTCAGTGAACTTATTCTCTAATGAGCATCCATATCTTTGTATTAGTGTCATCACACAAGTGGTTATGAGATCAACCACCCTCATTTCTGAGCATACATAGGATATGCCAGTCTTACCGATGTCATTGATCTCCAACTCAATATACCAACAACTAAGAATGTTTTAGATCAAAGCTATCAACGATTTAGATCTCACTGACGTGATCTCATCATGGCTCTAAAATCATTATTCAGACCTATGGGGTTCATTATAATCTTAAATTTAATAAGATGCACCATATAATGAATCAAAAATATCAATTTTATTAATAATATTAATGTCAATTACATGAGTTTGGAAGATAAATTACAATAAATATCCTATCGCATCCCATATGTGATTGGCTTGTAGGGCATAATTCTTTCACTGATAAGTATTTTTGATTGCATCACATGGGTTGGATGTGGAAACTTCAGATGCTGGATCCATAATCATATGTAGGATCTATTCGTACTTTAGAACTATTCACAACTTTTGATACCAATTATCAAAGTTGGATCTTATAAATCAATCACTGTCAAACAGTGAATGGAGCAACGTACATCTAGCCATAATTGAAAGAAAAACAAAAGATCTTTATGTTTATGAATTGATTATGCCTAAATACTTGGACTTTAGTCTAAAGGTTCTTCCACTATTTTAGTCATATTGGTAGCCTCTATCTCTAATCTAAGAAATTATTTTAATTCTTTAGCAGGTACTAGAATCTACACAGACTGCATATAAGCCCGAGGATGGCTCGATCAACCCATATACATGTATAGGTAGGTTCTCAACCAATTATTTCTTCAAATAATTTTTAGTAATTAATTTTATCCTAGATTTTATTTCAGTAGGCGATGGACCTCCACTGAAAGTTTTAGTTAGGTCAAACTATTAACATGAACCTACTCAGTATTTCTAACTAATGAATGATCATATTTGAAGATGGCTCGGTTGAAGGAACCAGATCTAGGATTTCAGGATTAGATCTTGAAACATTTTCAAGATCAGGCAGCGGAAGACTAAAATAAATCAAAATTTATTTTTTAAAATTAAAAAATTTCTACATTTAAGATTCTATTACATGATTATTACATAGCATTAAATCAAAAATTAAAATATATAGAGCACGAACTACATGTTGATCATATCAACATGTTTCTATACTACATCTAATGTATGTATTAAACAATAGATCAGATCTATTACCTTGCAAGTTAGATATTCTAACCTTACTAATCCGGGCTTGAGGATGATGTTGCAAACCGCACATGTGTTTGATCTCTAGGAGTCATCCACACGAGCCCACAAATCTCGATCAAAAATCCTGCTTCAGGAAATCAGCACAGTATGCTAGTACTGTGCTGATCCTTCTTCGATGGTTGATCAGGTGCCTCCTTCTTCTTGATTTGGACTCTTCCAAAGATAAAAATTAGGAGGAGGAGTTTTAGATCTGAGATGCTCTCAGAAAACTCAAGATGGAGGAAGGGAAGAGATGAAACTAACAACCCTAGAAGAAGATCCTCTTCTTCTTCTCTTTACTCTCTCCTAGACATCCTATCTTTTGTCTATTATATCTCCACGACCCAAAAGTTTTTCTATCTAATTTTTGGATATCCCAAAGGTCTCTCAAATCTCTATATTTTATAAAAATTTCATAAAGAAACTCATTTTATAGAGAGAGATATGATAGAGTCCTTGTCTAGGTCAAATACCTAGTCAAGGCTTATCCAAACATGGCAAGATAAGGGGTGCCCAACTCTTGGGTGCCTCCTTATTTTTATGCATGGACCACTAACAAAGGGTTCACAATGTGTGCCCTAAAAGTCATGAAAATTTCAAAAAAAATCTGGATAAATTTGGTGCAAAAAGGAAAGAGTTTTGGATTTCTAAACTCTATCTCATAGAATTTAAAATCCAAACTTATTCCTACTTTGATTTGATCCACAACCACTTTCCATGTATGAAAGAAGAGAGGAAACCTTTTGGACATAGGAAAGACCTGGGAGAAGGCTTTTATTGCACAAAATAAGAGAGGATTGGCATGGAATAAGAGAGAGGGAGTGGGGGGGGCTTATGTGGTGCAAGGTGGAATTCTAGTCTTACTAGGATTCTATCTTTGACTTGTTTTAATTTGGTTTCTCAAATCAAATCAAACGAAAATTAGAACAACCTAATTAAATTAGATTTTAACCCAATTAAAATCTAATTTAATTAGATTAAATTAGATTTAAATCTGATTTAATTTTCTAATCAAATTTGAAATTAGGTTAACCCAAGTCTTAATTGAACTAGGACTAGTTTTTTTCTTGCACTTGGCTTATCCAATAAACCAATTGAACTTGATCCAATCAAGCCCAAACTAAATCTAATTAAATCATATTTAATTAGACTTAATCTTAGCCCATTGGCTTAATTAAATTAAGTCAATTAGCAATCGAATTGCTAATCGATCCTCCTGCAACACTTGCACTAGGTTAAATGTCAATCGTATTGATCATTTAACCCTAGAACGATTCTTAATCATTGATCAACCATCCGATCGGATCATGAACTCTAATGTGTATGACTTCATAGATCTGAACCTAAGCTGGTAGCACAGGAATAAATTTTTGTACCAATTAAAGTGACGATCTAGCAATGGTACCCGACGATCGAATAAGTCGAATGTGTAGAACAACATTCTTAGAATCCATGTGGATATAGTTTCTATATAATTCATCCTCTTGACCAAAATGATCATAGGATACCTCAGAGTTCAACTATCAACTCTGATCAGGTTGTCCATATTGTATTTCAAAATATCAAATCCATCTGATGGATTATCCTGGTCAAGGTTTTGCTAAATTAAAATACAGTGACTCATTCTTCTCCAACTCTTGGAGTGGTCAATCCTATCTCGATCACACTCTGACTTCGCAAGTACTTGACTATGTCCAGAAACCTTCCATCACTAAATTAGAAATTTAGTTAGTCCAGTACCAAAGTACAGTGAGTTGCTTGCAAGTCACTGAGGTGATCTCAGGTCTAAGGAACACTTATACCTATATCCCATCAGAGACATTGTCGATAGCAGAATGCTCTGGAGTTAGTCACGTTCAATGATGATGTACCCTTATATCTCACCTATATGCTATACCAGTGTCTTCACACTCCTTGGTTAAGAGGACAACCAACCCATATGACCTACAGAGATCTATGCTCGATAGAAGCTGTCGTCCTTATTAACAGCCTATCATTTGGTCGTGAACAGTTTTAAGAACTAATCCAAAAATCCTCTTTTTGTCGAATCTAAATAGTCCTAAGGACTTCATCATAACAACGGAGTTCATTAGAAGATAAATGCTTATGATAAAAATACCAAATATATTTTATTTATTAACAAATCAATTACCATACAAGATTGCTTAATCATCAATAGGCTGACGATTGATTTTTGGGACACATTTTCCAACAACTCCCACTTGTCCTAAAGCCACTTGGCATAGTATCTAATACCCATCTTCGACTTGTGGTTGTCGAACTCCTTTATTGCCAGGGCTTTAGTGAAGGGGTCGGCCAGGTTCTTCTTTCCGTCGATCTTCTGAAGGTCGACGTCACCTCGATCCACGATCTTCCAGACTAGATGGAAGCGGCACAAAATATGTTTCGTAAGCTGATGTGCTTTGGGTTCTTTCGCCTAAGCTTTGGCACCAGTGTTGTCGTAGTAGAGTAAGACCGAACTATCGAGGGAGGGTGCTACTCCAAGCTCGATGATAAATTTTCTCAGCCACACAGCTTCCTTCGCAGCATTCGATGCTGCGATGTACTCCGCCTCACAAACAGAGTCTGCCACAGTATGCTGTTTAGAACTCTTCCAGCAGATAGCTCCACCATTCAGAATAAAGATATAACCCGACACGCTTCTACTGTCATCATGGTCAGATTGAAAGTTAGAGTCTGTGAACCCCACAAGTTTCAGATCTGACTCGCCATAAACCAACCATTAGTCCTTAGTATTTCTCAAATACTTAAGGATGGCTTTAACCACTTTCTAGTAGTTTTCTCCAGGATCAGATTGGTATCTACTCACTACTCCTACTGAGTATGCCACATCTGATCTTGTACATATCATGGCATACATGATAGATCCCACAGTCGAAGCATATGGAACTCTACTCATACGCTCTCTCTCTTCAGGAGTTGTCGGATAATTTTTCTTAGAGAGAAAAATTTCATGGCCTATCGATAGATAGCCCTTCTTAAAATTCTCTATGCTGAACGTCTTCAGCACAATATCTATGTACGTGGACTGGGATAACCCAAGCATCTTTTTAGATCTATCCCTATAGATCTTCATCCCTAGGATGTAGGATGCTTCACCCAAGTCCTTCATGGAGAACTACAATGACAACCAAACTTTAAATTCCCTGTAGTGCAGGGATGTCATTTCTGATTAAGAGAATGTCATCCACGTACAAGACAAGGAATACCACAACTGGACCATTTGCCATTTATAGATGCAGGGCTCTTCACCATTCTTAACGAAGCCATACGTTTTGATCACCTTATCAAAATGCATGTTTCAACTTCGAGAAGCTTGCTTCAATCCATAAATGGATCTCTGAAGCTTGCACACCTTGGACTCATCTGTGGATGTAAACCCCTCAGGTTGTATCATATACACCTCTTCGGTCAGCTCTCCATTCAGAAAAGCTATCTTTACATTCATTTGCCAGATCTCATAATCCAGATGGGCAGCTATTGCAAGCATTATCTGAATGAATTTGAGCATTGTCATAGGGAAAAATATCTCATCATAGTCAATACCATAACGTTGACGATACGCCTTGACAACCAGACGGGCTTTATAGGTCTCCACCTTTCCGTCTGCACCCTTTTTCCTTTTGAACACCCATTTACACCCAATGGATTTAACCCCTTCAGGTGGGACAACCAATGTCCATACATCATTGAACTTCATGGACTCCATTTCAAATTTCATAACTTCAAGCCATTTCTCAGAATCAGGTCTCTGCATTGCATCATATAGGTGATCGGATCCTCATCATTCTCATCGAGTTCGATGGGATCTCCATCTCGGATCAAAAAATCATAGTATCTGTCTGACTGACGTGGTACTCTATCAGATCGCCTTAATGGTGCAGGTACATTAAGCTCCAGATCTGATCTAATCAAATCCAACTTAAGTTTAGCTATTGGTATTGGTCCTTCTACCTATTGAACTTCATCGAGTTCAACCTTAGAGGCAATGATTCCTTCACCAAGGAACTTCTTTTCTAAAAAGATTGCCTTAAGGCTGACGAACACCTTTTGTTCATCAGCATGGTAGAAAAAATATCTTTTGATCTCTTTGGGGTACCCGATGAATGTACATTTGTCAGACCTAGGTCCAAGTTTGTTTGTGACTAATCTTTTGACATAGGCCGGGCACCTCCAGACCCTAAGGTGTGAAAGTGCTGGTTTACGTCCTGTCCATATCTCATATGGAGTCTTAATTACATACTTACTTGGAATCCTATTTAACAGATAACAGGCCGATTCGAGTGCATATCCCCAGAAGGATATCGGTAAGCTGGCAAAACCTATTATGGATCAGACCATGTCTAACAGAGTCTGATTTCTCCTTTCAGACATACCATTATACTGTGGTATTCCTGGAGGAGTCCATTGGGAGAGAATCCCATTCTCTCCTAGATATGTGAGAAACTCACTAGAAAGATATTTTTCTCCTCGGTCAAATCGAAGAGTTTTAATACTCTTCTCAGTTTATTTTTCTACTTCACTTTGAAATCGTTTGAACATTTCAAATGAATCCGACTTATGTTTCATTAGATAGACATATCCATATCTGGATAGATCATCCATGAAAGTTATGAAGTAGAAATATCCACCTCTAGCACTTGTGCTCATGGGCCCACATACATCAGTATGTACTAGGCTCAAGAGCTCAGTAGCTCTCTCATCTTTTTCAGTAAAAGGTGACTTGGTCATTTTATCAAGAAGACAGGACTCACAAATTGGAAGTGATTCACAATCACTGACTTCGAAGATTTCTTCTTGAGTCAATCTGTTTATTCTGTTCTTGTTTATATGACCTAGCCTACAGTGCCATAAGTAGATATCTGACACACTATCTAATCTAAGGTGCTTGCCAGTTGAATAGACTACATTAACAAGTTGTGATAACATATACACACCATTGTTTAAATATCCACAAAAAATAGTAACACCATTCATAATGATATTATAAACTTATTTCTTTATTAAAATTTCATAATCATTTTTGGCCAGAAGGCCTACAGAAATGACATTTAAAAAGAAACTGGGATAGAAATGATAATCATTAAGAACAACAATATGGGATTCATTAAACTTAAAGATTTGGACTTTAATCAAATGGTTTCTCCCACTATTTTATTCAAATTGGTAGCCTCTACCTCTAATTCAAGGAATTACCCTAATTTCTTAGTGGGTACTAGAATTCACATAGACTGCACACAAGTCCAACTTTGGTTGGCCAACCCATGTACATCTAAGGGTAGGTTCATAACCAATTGTTTCTCTAAATAATTTTTAGTAATTTTAATTTTGCCCCAAAAACTTAATCAGTAGGCTTTGGCCTCCACTGTAAGGATCTGGTTAGGTCCAACCATTAACATGACCATACTTGGTGCATCTAACCAATGAATGATTAAGCCCAACTTTGGTTAGCTTACCTAACCACCATTAGAGAGACACTTTCAAGTCGTCATATGATGAGTGATAATTTCATTAGTCAACAAGCACCAGGCCTTTGGGTCTGCAATGATTATTGAGTTAATGGACTCATTATCAAACACCTTAATGGGAGGCTATGACTCAATTATCTTCATAACTTTATCATTTTAAGGACCTAATAATTTTAGAAGATTTAAATGATTTAGAGGATGAGGTCAGGTGAACCAGCTTATCATGATCCTCCAACTGGCTTCACCAAGTCAGCTTAAGGGGGAGCATTAATAGGGCTGGTCTAAGAGCACCTAAATCAGTCACACTGATTTACCCAATTGACATGGGTCAGCTCGAATAGTCAAGTGATCCGATCAAAACATAATTTCACCAAGAGGCCAAGTAAGTTCGATCAGTGAGAGGATCGGCCAAAGCTTACCTTAGACACCATCAAAAATGGTCAGGTAAGCAGGCTCTCAATTAAAAACCATCGATTTGGTTTACCTTAGACACTAACTGATTTAATTAGTTTCGATTAGATCAAGCTAACAGTTCGTGCTAGACCGCTTAGTCAAAAATCAAGTCCATTTGGTTCTCGTTAAAGACATGGACTTGACCAACTATAACTATTGTAATTGATCTAGAGAATCTTTGACCTAATCTAAGACAACAATTGATTAGATTTAGTCAATTCTTTAATTAAGTCTATCTTTAATCTAACCATAGGTTTAACCCAATTAATGGACCTAATTCCCACTAATTCATTAATCCAATGTGTTATAGTTTGTATCTTAGGTTCTTTAATTCACAATCCTAGAACCTAATCAAACAACTTCTTAATTCTTAATTAAGTTTTGGGCTGAGGGTTGGGTTCGACTTTTCGAAAATAATTTTTATGTTTGTAAAATAATTTTATAATATGATTCTACCAACCATATTACATGTTTGATTCATAATCAAGATGCAAATGAAATAAACATGAAACTACTTTAGATCTAATCTAAACAGGTTCATGTAATTGAAATAATTTCAACTTTAAATAATTTCTTTGCACATAAATTATTAATAAAAATATTTTTTATTTTAGATTTAAATAATTTTTAAATCTAATAAATTATAAATTTAATCTAGATCATATTTAATAAATTTATAATTAAAGATAGATCTACACGAACTAGGACAACCTTTGCACTGTAAGGGGTAAACCTTACAGCAGGACAACCTTGTAGTTCGTGATTGATCTAAAATTATAATTTTAGATTTAATAATCAGATTATAAATTAGATCTAATTTAAGAGATAATTTAAGCATGTATAAATAATAATGTAATAAACAACCTGGCTCTAATACCAATTGAAGGAACCAGATTTAGGGTTTCAGGGTTAGATCTTGAAACTTTTTCAAGATCAGACAGCGAAAGACTAAAATAAATAAAATTTTATTTTTTAAAATTAAAAAATTTCTAGATCTAAGATTCTATTATATGATTATTGCATAGTATTAAATCAAAAATTAAAATATATAGAGTATGAACTATATGTTGATCATATCAACATATTTTTATACTACATCTAATGTATGAATTAAACAATAGATCAGATCTATTACCTTGCAAGTTAGACGTTCTAACCTTGCTGATCTGGGCTTGAGGATGTGTTGTAAACCGCACATGCATCTGATCTCTAGGAGTCATCCACACGAGCTCACAAATCTCAACCAGAAGTCCTGCTTCAAGAAATCAGCACAGTATGCTAGTACTGTGTTGATCCTTCTTAGATGGTTGATCAGGTGCCTCCTTCTTCTTGATTTGGGTTCTTCCAAAGATGAGAATTAGGAGGAGAGTTTTAGATCTGAGACGCTCTCAGAAAACTCAAGATGGAGGAAGAAAAGAGATGAAACTAACAACCCTAGAAGAAGACCCTCTTCTTCTTCTCTTTACTCTCTCCTAGACACCCTATCTTGTGTCTATTATATCTCCATGACCCAAAGGTCTTTATCTCTAATTTTTGTATACCTCAAAGGTCTCTCAAATCTCTATATTTTACAAAAATTTCATAAAGAAACTCATTTTATAGAGAGAGATATGATAGAGTCCTTGTCTAGATCAAATACCTAGTCAAGGCTTATCCAAACATCGCAAGATAAGGGGCACCCAACTCTTGGGTGCCTCCTCCTTATTTTTGTGCATGGACAACCAGAAAAGGGTAAAAAATGTGTGCCCTAAATTTCATAAAAATTTCAAAAAAATCTAGATAAATTCGGTGCAAAAAGGAAAGAATTTTGGATTTCTAAAACTCTATTTCATAGAATTTGAAATCCAAACTTATTCCTACTTTGATTTGATCCACAAGCACTTTCTATGTATGAAAGAAGAAAGAAAACCTTTTGGACATAGGAAAGACCTGGGAGAGGGCTTTTCTCACACAAAATAAGAGGGGATTGGTGTGGAATAAGAGAGAGGGCATGGGGGGGGCTTATGTGGCGCAAGGTAGAATCCTAGTCTTACTAGGATTCTATCTTCTATCTTTGACTTGTTTTAATTTGATTTCTCAAACCAAATCAAACTAAAATTAGATCAACCCAATTAAAATAGATCTTAACCCAATTAAAAACCTAATTTAATAAGATTAAATTAGATTTAAATCTGATTTAATTTTTTAATCAAATTAGAAATTAGGTTGATCCAAGTCCTAATTGAACTAGGACTAGTTTTTTCCTTGCACTTGACTTATCCAATAAACCAATTGGACTTGATCCAATCAAGTCCAAACCAAATCTAATTAAATTATATTCAATTAGACTTAATCTCAGTACATTGACTTAATCAAATTAAGCCAACTAACAATCGAATTGCTAATCGATCCTCCTGCAACACTTGCACTAGGTTAAATGTCAATCGTATTGATCATTTAACCCTAGAATGATTCTTAATCATTGATCAACCATCCGATCGGATCATGAACTCTAATGTGTGTGACCTCATAGGTATGAATCTAAGTCGGTAGCATAGAAATAAATTTATATACCAATTGAAGTGACCATCTAGCGATGGTACCCGATGATCGGATAGGTCGAATGTGTAGAATAACATCCTTAGAACTCATGCAGATATAGTTTTCATATAATTCATCTCCTTGACCAAAATGATCATAGGACACCTCAGAGTTCAATTGTCAACTCTAATCAGGTTGTCCACATTGTATTTCAAAATATCAAATCCATTTGATGGATTACCCTAGCCAAGGTTTTGCTAAATTAAAATACAATGACTCATTCTTCTCCAACTCTTGGAGTGGTCAATCCCATCTCGATCACACTCTGACTTCGTAAGTACTTGACTATACCCAGAAGTCTTCCGTCACTGAATTAGAAATTTAATTAGTCCAGTACCAAAGTACAGTGAGTTGTTTGCAAGTTACTGAGGTGATCTCAGGTCTAAGGGACACTTATATCTATATCCCATCAGAGACATTCTCGATAGTAGAATACTCTGGAGTTGGTCACGTTCAATGACGATGTACCCTTATATCTCATCTATATGCCATACCAGTATCTCCATACTCCTTGGTTAAGAGGACAACTAATCCATATGGCCTATAGTGACCTATGCTCGATAGAAGCTGTCATCCTTATTAATAGCCTATCATTTGGTCGTGAACATTTTTAAGGACTAATCGATAAATCCTCTCTTTATCGAATCTAAATAGTCCTAAGGACTTCATCATAATAACGGAGTTCATTAGAAGATGAATGCTTATGATGAAAATATCAAATATATTTTATTTATTAACAAATCAATTATCATATAAGATTGCTTAACGGTCAACAAACTAATGATTGATTTTTGGGACACATTTTCCAACATCGGTCAATCCAACCATCATTAGATAGTACAACAGAGTTATCATATGATGAATGATAATTCCATCATTCAAAGAGAACATAAGATGGATGATGCCTGCAATGTCAATTAAAAATAATGGACCCATTATCATTCATCTTAATGGGAGGCTATGATCTAGTTATCTCTATAACCAGCTCATTTTATGGACCTAATAATTTAGAAGATTTAAGAATCAGTTTAGAGAAAAGATGAAAAGAGATCAATCAGTAAACAACAATCCTTTCACTGACTTCACTAAGTTATTGAATTGGATCAGGTTCATACTAGTTGAAATGGCACCTAGATCAGTACACTGATCAACCTTAATGGCATGGGTCAACTTGAATCACTTAGCAGTTTAATCAAGATATAATTCATCAAATTGGTTAGGTAAGTGAGATTGATGGGAGAGTCTGCTAAGCTTGTCTTAGACACCATCAAAATGGTCAGATCAGTCGCTCTCAATTAAAAATCACTGATCAAAATGCCAAACTTATCTTAGACACCAATTAATTAATTAGTTTCGATTTGACCAACTTAATGATTCGGGTTCAACCACTGAGCCATAATCAAGGTCCATTTGGTCTAATCAAAAATATGGACTTAACTATCTACAACTATTATATTGATTTTAGAAAAATCTTGATTTAATCTAATTCAACATTTGGTTAGATTTAATCAATTTCTCTAATTAGTCCATTAACTCTTTAATTTTAACCTTAGGTTTAACCCAATTAAGAGGACCTGATTTGAGCTAACCCATGCCTCATATTTTATGTTATATCATTAGATCTCAAATCATAATTCTAGATCTAATCAACTCAACACTTAATTCTTAATTAAGTTTTGCATCAACATGGTTAAGGTTATGGTTTGAAACAATTTCATCCTTTCATTTTGTAAACAATTTACAACAAATTTTATACAAAGATTTTCTATTCTGAAACTAGATCGACTCAATCACTATTGAGCCACTACACAAGGAGACTGGGTCGACTCAGTTCAAAACTGGGTCGGCTCAATAATTGTGCGAGCACGATTCAAAGAGTTTCAGATCTGAAAATTATTGCATAACACTAAAATAAAATCAATCATAATACTTTTAGATCATATCTAAAATTTTTTATGATTCAAGATTTTATTTTTTAAGCTCCGATCTGATCAATCTTCTTGGGAGTGCTAGTCCGTGCGAAGACCTTCTTCTTGGCTGATTTGGATCTTTTCTTTAAATCTCTAAAACTTTTTCAGAGGTTGAAGATGAACTTCTAGAGGAGATGAAGAGAAGAAAGAAAGATAAAAAAAAATAATTTTCTTCTAATTTATTCCCTCTTCCTAAACCCAAAAGATCAAAAATCTTAAATTCAGATTGTTGCGCACACCCCAAAAGAAAGGGCCCTCCTCTCTATTTTTCACATCATGAACTATGTCCAAACTTCCACCACGAGAAAAACTCTCTTTTGGTATCTTACACATATAAAAAAAACTACAAAAGCCCCTTTTATAGGCGTGTAAGGAGGTGCGATGAAGAGTCTTAGTGATCCTAGATCTTACAGGATTTTACTTCCCTTCACAATTCCACATTCCAAAACATGTCAAAAATGATGGAACCAGATCTAGGATTTCAGGGTTAGATCTTGAAACTTTTTCAAGATCAGGCAGTGAAAGACTAAAATAAATCAAAATTTATCTTATAAAATCAGAAAATCTCTAGATTTAAGATCCTATTACATGATTATTACATGACATTAAATCAAAAATTAAAATATAAAGAGTAAGAACTACATGTTGATCATATCAACATGTTTCTATACTACATCTAATATATGTAAAATATAATAGATCAGATCTATTACTTTACAAGTTAGACATTCTAACTTTGCTGATCCAGGCTTGAGGATTGTTGCCCAGCTATGCAACCCAAGAGGGGGGGTGAATTGGGTTTTTAAAAATTTTAAGCCCAACAGATAACTTATGAAGAACAAAACAATGGCTTTAAATCAATATTAATTACCTAAAGCAGTATTGCAAGGATATAATAAAGAAATAAGATAAAGCGATAAAGCACACCACAAACACAAGGATTTATAGTGGTTCGGTGCTAACCTTGCACCTACATCCACTCCCCAAGATCCCACTTGGGAATTTTAATCCACTATCCTTTGTATTCAACCCGAATACAAAACGTCGGAAACTCCGACACTAGCTATCCCAAGCTAGAATACAAGACGTCGGAAACTCCGACACTAGCTATCCCAAGCTAGATCACTTGTTTCCCGGGTACAAGTAAATCCAAAATACTCCGATTTCAGGTTTGGATCAACCTTTCCTTGTTTTGGAAATCCTCCAAACACAAGAACAAAAACTCACAAAGAGTTAGAAAATTTAGAGCACAGATTAATACAATAACAGCTCCTTAAATGAGCAAATATAACAATAAAAGCTTTACTCAAATGAAGAACCCCTTTTTCAGATTTTCTCAAAGTGGATGAACGCTTGAATGCTTGAGAAGAGGTTGATTGTTGATTGAAGATCTCTTGAAAGCTTTGAACAATCTCTAGATCAAGGTTGAAACAATAGGCGTGAAGAATTCTCTCCTTGAAAGATCTTGCTTTTCTCTTTCACAATCTCTCTGGTATATTGTGGATCCTCTCTCTTTTTCTCTTTGGATTTTTCGTTGATCTCAGACTTTTTCTTGCAAATTTCGGATCCTCTCTTCTGTTCTTCTCTTTTTCCTCTTTTTCTCTTCTTTTCGTCTCTTTTGATTTCACGTTTGATCCGCTATTTAATCTGCAATTTCTTTCACCATTTAAAGCATTTTGTAGCATTAGAAGCAAGAGAAAATAATTTAGGTAGATAAAGAGCCGTTAGAGGATTTTTAGGAAGCATAAATGGCAATTAAAACGGGCAAAAAAATAGCCGTTGCTGACAATTCCCGTCGCAGGGGTCGACTCATGAGTCGACTCATGCTTCAGGGGTCGACTCATGAGTCGACCTCTGTTGCAAAAACCAGAGAATGCGTTTCTGGAAATTCTTGGCTCAAATTAGCAGGGGTCGACTCATGAGTCGACTCATGCCTTGTGGGTCGACTCATGAGTCGACTCACAGGTCATGCCAAGCCAGAAAACTAGCGTGCCAAGGAGAATTTTTGCGTGCCAATCAGCTCACAGTGCCATGAGTTGACTCATGAGTCGACTCATGCACTTCAAACCTTCATAACTTCAAAAATATAAGTCCAAACATAATGAAATTTTCACCAATAGATTTCAAATCATTTGTTCTACCAAATGGTACTATCAAATCAGGATTTTAGTGAAATTATGATTTTGCCCTTGAAGAGCATAAGGATTTTTTCATTTTAAAATTATTTGTATCCCTTCAATCTGCTTTGTGATCATCAAAATCAATCTAGGAGCAACAATCTCCCCCTTTTTGATGATGACAAAACATTTGAACAAAAATATTTATGTTAATGCATTAATTTCAAAAGAATCCATTATAAGTGTATATGCTTGAAAAGAGTATGATTCTTTTGGCATGTAATATAAATGCAAAATTAGTTTGTCCATTTTCTTAAAGATTTGAAAAGGGTATTAGATCATTTTGAGTTCAAGATATATCAGAGCAAGAGAAGATAAATAACTTTTTCTATGTATTAGAGTAAGAAAAATAATTATATCAGAAAAGATTTTACAATGTATTAGAGCAAGAAAATTTTATAATATATCAGAGAAAATTTCACACTGTATTAGAGCAAATGTCAAAGTAAATTTCACATTGTATCAGAATAAATTTTAGAGAAAATTTCACACTATATTAGAGCAAATGTCAGAGTAAATTTCACATTGTATCAGAACAAATTTCAGAGAAAATTTCACACTGTATCAGAACAAATATTATAATATATAAGAGAAACTTTCTCACACTGTATCGGATCAAATATTATAATTTATCAGAGAAACCTTCACACTATATCGGATTAAATTTTATCATGTATCAGAGCAAGTTAAAAGAAATTGTAGGATGTATCAGAGTAAAATAAATTTCTTAAGATGTATCAAGGTGAGTAAAATTTCAAAAGCAAGTTTGAATTTTGAAATATATCAGAGCATATAAAAAAAAAATTTATTTGCATTGTACTCATGATTTTGCTTTTGATGGATGACTTTTTGTTTAAGTTCTGTCTGATACCAAATTTTGATACCAAAATTTCTCAAAGTTTTATTTAATCTTTCAATCCTTGTTTTTGTTTAATTTCTCTAATATTTGTTTAATTTCTTCAATATTTGTTTTAATTTCTCCAATATTTGTTTTAATTTCTCCAATCTTTGTTTTTGTTTAATTTCTCCCCCTTTTTCTCATAATTTAGGATTTTGCTTTTTGTCTAATTTCAATTTTTATTTTTATTTAATTTCTCCCCCTTTTTGACATCATCAAACATAGTTAACTCTTTCTTTTTTTTTCTGAAATATTCTTTAATTTCTTCTTCTTTAGAGTTTTTCACAGATGTTTGCTCCCCCTTAATATAGCAATTATCAACAGTAAACAACAACAAGGAGAAGACAATATTTCAAGAAGAAAATATATAACCAAAATATGATCATTACAAAGAGGTAGAAATATAGGTAAAAGATGATTCCATTAATATCATAATTGTTTCAATACATAAAATTCAACCGGCTAAATGTCAATACATGGCCCCAAGGTATAGATCCTAGAACAAGACACTAACACCTAGGACCTAGATAAGTCAATGATCGGAGTCATCAGATATAGGGTGAGGAGATGATGGATCAGAAGTGCGTCCTCTACCCCGTCTGCCTCTGCCACGAGTAGGAGAGCGAGATGAACTGGGTGGCTGAGAACGCTGAGATGCTAGGGACTGAACAGAAAGGGTGAGTCTGATAGAATCAAGTACGTTCAGTGCTCTGGAAACAGATTGAAGTAGAGCAGTGAACTGGGTGGTAGCATGCTCACTCGATCCTCGGATCTCTTTCCTCAGTAGCTCATATCCACCTTCTAGTGCTCCTCTGAGCCTGCCAGCCTCTGCAGTGAGGTCTGTGACCTCAATAGTAGACTCCTGTGGCTGGGGATGGGCCAATGCAAGGACTTGCCCCTGCAAGTCAAGAACTCTGCCAGTAAGTCTCCAGACTGTATCCTCAAGCTGCTGTATCCTGACGGACTGATCTGAAATCATCTGAAATACAGTGGAGATGTGGGGAGTAATGGTCTGATCAGAAGAAGTAGCTCCAGGTGTAAAAGAAGTACTACTCCACTGGCTAGACAGCAAAGAAGCCACACGCTGTGAAATATGCTCGATCTGATCGTCAGCCAGTCTGAACTCTGATGGAGGTGCTCTGCTCTCTGGCTGATATACTGGTGTGGGCATCCTAGTAAACTCCAGAAGGGCCAGCCTCTGTATCAGGAATGAACTGGTGTATCTGGTGATGCTGCCCTGAATCATGTACAGGAGAAGATGGACCTTCTTCTTCTACTCTGCCTTCAGTTCTGTCTTCAGCTCTTTCCTCAGCTCTCTCCTCAGCTCTTTCTTCAGAGCCCTTGATCCAACCACCAACAGTCTTTGTAATTCCCATTCGGTGCAGGCTGTGTTGGTTGAAAGTGTCCACATGTGAGAGCTTGGTAGGTGTCTCCCCCTCACAGCTAACTCCAAACCTCCTAAAACTCTAGTAAGGGCCATACCATAAGGCAAGTGTGCCTTGGATCTGTTCAAAGTTTCTCTCATGGCCTCTATCATAAGTGCAGGGAGGTTTAGGGGGGTCTGAGTGATGATATGAAACATGACACATACATCTCTGCCAGATAGTAAGTCATGTCTACCACTCCTAGGAAAGAATAGTTTTGTTACAATCTGATGCAGGACCCTCATCTCAATGGACAGTAGCTTTGCTTCCAATCTGTTTAAATTTCTGAAAAACTTCTCCTAAGATAATTCTGATCCCTTCTTCTTTAATTGGAGTTCCATATATGAGTATCCTTCACTAGGCAACTGAAGTATTCTCCCAATATCAGAATCCAAGCATATGTCAATCCCCTTGACAGTTGAAGTCACTGACCCGTTTCCATAATTTAGGTTCTGGTAGAACTCTCTGACTAGATCAACATAGGTGACTTCCTTAAGAGAGCAATAAAGTTTCCATCCTTGATTTTTGATCTTGGTAGCAAAAGTAAAGCCTTCTTTCTCAAAGAACCGAAAATCTATATTTTTTTCGGTTTCTACTTTTCTATCAGAAAGAGGATTTACACTGGGGCTTATGGAGGATTGGAGGGACCTTGAGCAGGTACTGAAACTGGATCGGGAACACTGGAAGACTGAGCATGCCTTTTCTTTCGGATAATTTCCTCAGGCTCTCGGATTGATTTTCTTCTTTGGGGAAGTTTCATCTTTGGAGCCATATCCAATAAAGTAGCAGACAAGAAGACTTGAATTCAGTGGAGGAGGGATCACAAGAGAATAAAGAAGAATTTTGGTGGAGAAAAGAAGTGAATTTTGAATGAACGGTGAAGTTCTAGGGCACGTTCCACCCGCGCCAATCACTGCGAGAAAGCACAGAAAAATCCTTTTCAAGGAGGCATTTTTGGTGGAGAGGAGGAGGGAGAATTGCCTCAGAATTGATCCTTGGATTTGGAGCAAGAAGAGTTGGAGAGGACGGCTTTCGGAAGAAAGATGATGGAAGATGAGTTGTCTCACGAATAGGGTTTCCCGTTTAAAAACAATGAACCCGATGGAAGTTGGTGGGATTTACAAGTTTGCCATTGAGTCGACTCATGGGGGTCGACTCATGAAGTTCAGAAATTCAGAAAAAATGCAAATAAATTCCAGAAAAATTCAAAATTTTGGGAGTAGGAATTTTGCTCAAAGATAATTTTTAGAGTGATAAATCTGAGCTTTTGGGACCAGGATAGATGTTGAAAATTGAGCTCTAAGAGTTTTTACATCTATTCTTTGGAAATTGAGAAATTTCAGACAAATGGATCTAGAATCCTAGATTTCTCCTAATTTTACAGAATCTATCCTCACTAAGGGCCTTTGTAAAGATATCAGCTAATTGATTTTCAGTGCAACATATTCAAGAATTACATTTTTTTTTGAACATGTTCTCTTATAAATGATGTCTTATTCCAATATGTTTAGATCTTGAGTGTTGAATTGGATTTTTAGATAGATTTATGACACTTGTATTATCACATTTTATTGGTGTTTCATTAAGTTTGATTCCAAAATCTTCGAGTTATTGCTTAATCCACAAGATTTGAGCACAACAACTTCCGGCTGCAATGTATTCGGCCTCAGCCGTAGACAGTGCCACCGAATTTTGTTTCTTGCTAAACCATGAGATTAGATTTACTCCAAGAAATTGGCAAGTTCCACTTGTGCTTTTTCTATCTAATTTACATCCAGCAAAATCAGCATCAGAATATCCTAACAAATTAATTTGTGAGTCCTTAGAGTACCATAACCCTATAGTTTGTGTACCATTTAAGTATCTAAGGATTCTTTTAACAGCATTCAAATGAGATTCCTTAAATTAGATTGATATCTTGCACATAAGCAAACACTAAACATGATATCAGGCCTACTTGCAGTTAAATACAATAATGAGCCAATTATACCTCTGTAGTATTTTAAGTCTACGCTTTTACCTTCATCATCCTTGTCAAGCTTACTGAGGGACTCATTGGTGTGCCAATTGGTTTGCAGTTCTCCATTCCAAATCTTTTGAGTAGTTCCTTGGTGTACTTGCTTTGGGTGATGGAGATTCTCTCTTTTGATTGTTTGATTTGGAGTCCGAGGAAGAAGGTGAGTTCTCCCATCATGCTCATCTCGAACTCTCCCTGCATAAGCTTAGCAAAGTCTTGACAAAGGGATTCATTAGTAGACCCAAAAATTATGTCATCAACGTAAATTTGTATAATTAGCATATCATTTTGGTTTCTTTTAATAAATAGGGTTGTATCTACATTGCCTCTTGAGAAACCATTATTTAGTAGAAATTTGCTTAGCCTTTCATACCATGCTCTAGGTGCTTGTTTTAGACCATATAAAGCTTTATTTAATCTAAAGACATGATTGGAAAAGCATATTTTTCAAATCCAGGAGGTTGTTCTACATATACTTCTTCAGAAATATATCCATTTAAAAATGCACTTTTAACATCCATTTGAAATAGTTTGAATTTCATAAAGCAAGCATAAGCAAGTAGAAGTCTAATGGCTTCTAATCTAGCAACAGGTGCAAAGGTTTCATCAAAATCAATTCCTTCTTCTTGATTATATCCCTTAGCAACCAGTCTTGCTTTATTTCTAATTACATTTCCATGCTCATCTAACTTGTTTCTAAAGACCCATTTTGTTCCAATTATTGAATAATCTTTAGGTCTTGATACTAAGGTCCAAACATTATTTCTTTCAAATTGATTAAGTTCCTCTTGCATAGCATTAATCCAGTTATGATCATTTTCAGCCTCTTCAAAAGTTTTAGGTTCAAGTTGAGATACAAAGCACAATGATTAAGTACATCTCTAAGTGAAGAACGTGTTTTTACCCCATGCATAGGGTCACCAATAATTAACTCCTTAGGGTGGTTGTGAACATACCTCCATTCCTTGGGTAATTCATTTGTACCTTGAGGTTGTTCTTGAATTTCTTCACCTCTTTCATTTTGTTTGTCTTCTTGATCCTTGTCTTCTGGAGTTGCTGAATCTTTCAGAGTGATCTCCTTCATACCTTCTATTAGTGGATCTGCATCATCAACACCCTCATTCTTCCTTGAAGGAAGATCGTTAGATTCATCAAAGACAACATGTATGGACTCCTCAACTACTAAAGTTCTTTTGTTGAACACTCTAAATGCTTTACTAGTGGAGGAGTAACCTAGAAGGATTGCTTCATCTGATTTTGCATCAAATTTATCAAGTTTTTCTTTGCCATTATTTAATACAAAACATCGGCAACCAAAAACATGAAAATATGCAATATTTGGTTTTCTTCCTTTCCAAAGTTCATAGGGGGTTTTCTTTAAAAATTGTCTAATTAAAGCAGATTTAAAATGTAACATGCTGTGTTAATAGCTTCCGCCCAAAAATATCTTGGAAGGTTGCTTTCACAAAGCATGGTACGGGCCATTTCTTCTAAGGTTCTATTTTTTCTTTCAACTACCCCATTTTGTTGAGGTGTCCTAGGAGCAGAGAAGTTATGGCCAATTCCATTTTTATCACAAAAATTTTCAAAGTCTTGATTTTCAAATTCTGTTCCATGATCACTTCTAATATTTTGAATTGAAAACCCTTTTTCATTAGTGACTTTTCGATGAAATTTAGTGAAAATTTGAAAAATTTCATTTTTGTGAGCTAAAAAGAAAACCCAAGTAAAACGAGAGTAATCATCAATTATTACAAATCCATATCGTTTTCCTCCTAGACTAGTGGTTTTAGTTGGTCCAAATAAATCCATATGTAAGAGCTCTAAAGGTCTAGAAGTTGAAACAGTGTTTTTGGATTTAAATGATACTCTAGTTTGTTTACCTAATTGACATGCATCATAAATTCTATCCTTTTCAAAATTCAGTTTTGGCAAACTGAGAACTAAATCCTTTTTAATTAATTTTGAAAGAGAATGCATGCTAATATGTGCAAGTCTACGATGCCACAGCCAACTAGTCTCATTTATTTTAGCATTTAAAGAAACTAGGCATTTCATGTCTAATTTAGTTAAATCATTCAAGTCTACCATATAAACATTGCCATGCCTATGTCCTATAAATTTAATGCCATCGTTAATAGGACTTGTCACAATGCAAACAGATGATTCAAAACTTACTTTATACCCTTTATCACAGAATTGACTAATGCTAAGTAAGTTATGCTTTAAACCTTTAACTAGTAAAATATTCTCAATATATTTGGAGGGAGTGATACCAATGTTACCTATCCCGATGATCTTTCCTTTGCCATTATCTCCAAAGGTGACCATCCCTCCATCCTTAGCATCAAGCGTGATGAATTGTGATTCATCACCAGTCATGTGTCTCGAGCATCCGCTGTCAAGATACCATTTCCTGTTTCCTTCTTGGGATGCTAGACACACCTGCAGCACAGATCAAGTTTCTGTCTTAGGTACCCAAGCTTTCTTGGATCCTTTCAGGTTAGTCAGAATGGTTCCTTTTGGAACCCATATTTTCTTTGTGTTTGCATATTTGTTAATAAGACATGTGTATGATTTATGTCCTATTCTTCCACATTTAAAACAAGTAATATTTGTAGACTTTTTGCTTGAATAATTTGCATAAATATCCTTCAGAAATTTTTGTTTCTTCAGGGGTTTATAACCAAGTCCAGCCTTATCATATATAGCTTTCTGATTATTAAGGATCATATTTAGCTTGTTTGAACTTAAGGTGAACTTATCTACTATAGATTTCAGCTTGTTCATTTCATCCTTTAAGTTTTGATTTTCTTGAATCAAGGTGAATTTTTCAATTGAAAGATTTTCAGCTTGTTTCACTAAGGACTGATTTTCCAATTTTAGCTCTTTATTTTTCTTCCCTAGTTTCTTTAATTCATCAATTGAATCATAGAATGCTTCATGCAATTCTTCAAAAGTAAATTCACTAGTGGATTCAGAAGTTACCTCATTTTCATGTGCCATCAGGCACAGATTGGCTTGTTCTGTTGAGGTTTCCTCGTCGGAGCTTGAGTCATCACTCGCACTCCAGGTCGCCATCGTTGCCTTCTTTTTGAACTTCTTTGGACCTTTCTTCAATTGTGGACATTCGGATCTGAAATGTCCTGGCTTCTTGCACTCGTAGCATATAGGGGGTTGATCTTTCTCCTTTTCTTTGCTTTGATCCCCTTTTGTGAATTTCTTTCTCATCCCCTGTTTCCTTTTTCTTAGAAACTTCTTAAATTTTTGGGTGATGAGAGCCATCTCCTCATCCTGATCTTCATCTTCAGAGTCATCCGTTTCATAATCAGGTGAAGTTGTGGATTTGAGGGCAATGGTTCTTTTCTTTTTGACTTCATCCTCTTGATGTTGCATCATGCTAAGTTCATGAGTCATCAAGGATCCAAGAAGCTCTTCTAGAGGTAGAGTGTTCAAGTCCTTTGCTTCTTGGATGGCAGTCACCTTGGCTTCCCAAGTTCTTGGCAGTGACCTGAGAATCTTCCTTACAAGTTCACTGTTAGTATAAGATTTGCCAAGACTCTTTAAACCATTGATTATATCATTAAAACGAGTAAACATAGCAGTTATGGACTCATCATGCTCTATTTTGAATAATTCATATTTATGTATAAGCATGTTTATTTTAGACTCTTTTACTTGATTTGTTCCCTCATGGGTGACTTCTAACCTATTCCATATTTCTTTAGCAGATGCACAAGTAGAAATGCGATTAAATTCACTAGCATCTAGTGCACAATAAAGAACATTCATGGCTTTGGTATTTAATTGTGCCAATTTCTTGTCAACCTCATCCCATTCTTTCTCGGATTTGGTTGACTCCTCACCATCTATAATCTTGGTGGGTGTGTGAGGACCATTCACTATGATACTCCACATATCATAGTCGAGTGCTTGTATGAAAATCTTCATCCGAGCTTTCCAATAGGTGTAATTAGACCCATTGAAAAGTGGAGGTCGGTTTGTTGATTGCCCCTCGGCTAGAGAAGTTCCAACATGGGTTGCCATAGATCTTTGGCTCTTTGATTGTTAGATCAAAGAAGGGCTAGAGCACCGGCTCTGATACCACTTGTTGCCCAGCTATGCAACCCAAGAGGGGGGGGTGAATTGGGTTTCTAAAAATTTTAAGCCCAACAGATAACTTATGAAGAACAAAACAATGGCTTTAAATCAATATTAATTACCTAAAGTAGTATTGCAAGGATATAATAAAGAAATAAGATAAAGCGATAAAGCACACCACAAACACAAGGATTTATAGTGGTTCGGTGCTAACCTTGCACCTACATCCACTCCCCAAGATCCCACTTGGGAATTTTAATCCACTATCCTTTGTATTCAACCCGAATACAAAATGTCGGAAACTCCGACACTAGCTATCCCAAGCTAGAACACAAGACGTCGGAAGCTCCGACACTAGCTATCTCAAGCTAGATCACTTGTTTCCTGGGTACAAGTAAACCCAAAATACTCCGATTTCAGGTTCGGATCAACCTTTCCTTATTTTGGAAATCCTCCAAAAAAAGAACAAAAACTCACAAAGAGTTAGAAAATTTTGAGCACAGATTAATACAATAACAGCTCCTTAAATGAGCAAATATAACAATAAAAGCTTTACTCAAATGAAGAACCCCTTTTTCAGATTTTCTCAAAGTGGATGAACGCTTGAATGCTTGAGAAGAGGTTGATTGTTGATTGAAGATCTCTTGAAAGCTTTGAAACGATCTCTAGATCAAGGTTGAAACAATAGGCGTGAAGAATTCTCTCCTTGAAAGATCTTGCTTTTCTCTTTCACACTCTTTCTGGTATATTGTGGATCCTCTCTCTTTTTCTTTTTGGATTTTTCGTTGATCTCAGGCTTTTTCTTGCAAATTTCGGATCCTTTCTTCTATTCTTCTCTCTTTCTCTTTTTCTCTTCTTTTTCGTCTCTTTTGATTTCACGTTTGATCCGCTATTTAATCTGTAATTTCTTTCACCATTTTAAGCATTTTGTAGCATTAGAAGCAAGAGAAAATAATTTAGGTAGATAAAGAGCCGTTAGAGGATTTTTAGGAAGCATAAATGGCAATTAAAACGGGCAAAAAAATAGCCGTTGCTGACATTTTCCGTCGCAGGGGTCGACTCATGAGTCGACTCATGCTTCAGGGGTCGACTCATGAGTCGACCTCTGTTGCAAAAATCAGAGAATGCATTTCTGGAAATTCTTGGCTCAAATTAGCAGGGGTCGACTCATGAGTCGACTCATGCCTTGTGGGTCGACTCATGAGTCGACTCACAGGTCGTGCCAAGCCAGAAAACTAGCGTGCCAAGGAGAATTTTTGTGTGCCAATCAGCTCACAGTGCCATGAGTTGACTCATAAGTCGACTCATGCACTTCAAACCTTCATAACTTCAAAAATATAAGTCCAAACACAATGAAATTTTCACCAATAGATTTCAAATCATTTGTTCTACCAAATGGTACTATCAAATCAGGATTTTAGTGAAATTATGATTTTGCCCTTGAAGAGCATAAGGACTTTTTCATTTTAAAATTATTTGTATCCCTTCAATCTGTTTTGTAATCATCAAAATCAATCTAGGAGCAACAAAGTACCTTTGGCGGAGACCTTCTTCGCCTTCTTTTTGGAGATGTTAGCCTTAGGATTTATCTTTTTCTTAGAACCCTTCTTTGTCTTCTTCTTGCTGATCTTATCAACATGAAGGACTTGAGCCTTTTCACTTTTGAAATGACTCTCTGCTGTTTTTAGCATGTTTAGCAGTTCAGGTAAGCTAATGTTCAGTTTGTTCATATGATAATTAATAACAAACTAAGAAAATGAGTTAGGAAGACACTG